>NC_056741.1:26685415-26785415 GCF_019279795.1 Protopterus annectens
AATTTGACATTCATATCTCCCAGACCGTAAAAAAGTCCATAAAAAACTTGGTCTTCTCTACAGAAATAAACAATTCCTTACTAAACACACAAAATCCACCATTGCATGCACTCATATAATATCTACACAACTCTATGCCTCCCCTATACTCACAAATTTGAACAAAACTGAAACTAACAAACTCAATACCTGCTGTAATAAAATAGCCAAGTTTACCATTCACTCTCCCTTCAGATCACACCATTGCTCAGCCCTTAACCAACTTAACTGGCTAGAGCTACCACATCTGCTCCTATATAACCAACTGATCTTTGCCCATAAACTCTTTCACCAACCTGAAAAAACCCTGCCCTGCAAAACCTAATTCTCCCATACACTAATAACAGACCCCTCCACTCTAGTAATGGGCAACTCCTAAAGGTAACAAAAGGCAATAACGCAGCCAGTGATTCCCTCTTCTCCAACTTCATATCCAAAAATAGAACTCATTCCCTCATAGAATAGTATCCCAGTCTTCCTTAACAGAATTTAAATATATGTTGAAATCTCACCTGGCTGATACTTGGCTATGCTCCTGTACCAGCCCTGGTTAACCTACCCCACAGTTATAAAGCTAACTAAACCACTGCATCTACCAACCTACCTAACTACTAACCCCACCCTCTTCATACGTGGTCTCACCTCATTCTGCAACACTAAATATTCTGCGACACTCAATACACTATACTTGAAAGACACCTCTAACCTCTAACCTCTGATCTGTACTCACTATAACCTAACTGCTTCTTTCATTACACTCCACAACCAACTGTTTCTCTCACTCTGACTCCCTCCCCAACTTTGTGGTATATATTTTCCTTGCCAAATGATATTAAGCTCAAACTATAATTGCTTGTTTTCATTGATGTAACATTATTGTCTATGTTAATTGAATTTTAATTTGTATCTACTGATGTTATGTAGTCCTATCTCGCCATAATTCTTGCTGGATGGGTTCAGAGATGATTCTCGGCTCTGACTTGACTGATACTAAAGCTTGAGAGCTTTTACTGGCTCCAGGCTAAACCCCTATCCCATGGTGCCTCACGGCAATTCCCCAGATCTCGTTTGCCGCAAAAGCTTCGAGGTTGTCTCCTTACTGGCTTGTTGGCTAAGTAGAAGATTTTTTGATAAATCTTATTTCTCATCCTTTTTCTTCACTTTCTACCTTTAATAGTTGTTAGTGGTTACCTGTGTGTTTGTTGTTGAGTGCTTCATCCCCTATTCCACTTTTTTAGGATTGTACGGCCTGTTTTAGTTAGAGGGCCATAGTTGTCCATTTAAATTAGAGGGCCTTTCCTCCCTGTGTGCTAGTCCTTCTTCCTTAAAAAAAAAAAAAAATAAATTTTCTTTGTAACTTTGCTGTTAGTTATAGTTAGTGTTGTTGTTATTGAAAATTGTTGTTATCCTTGTTTTTCTTTGTCAGCATGTCCAAAGAGAAAGACAGAGAACATAAGAAACACCACCCTTCTGGGTTCAAGAAATGTGATAAATGTTCAAAAAAAAGTCATTGACTGACAGTAACACTAGCTGTGTGTACTGTCTGGGAGAGGCTCACTTACAAGAACCCTGTACCTTTTGCCATGCCTTTAGTACTAGGGTTCTTAATGAGAGGAAATGTAAATTAATAGACAGGGGTCTTATGACCAGTTCCTTTCAGGAACAGCTGGAACTTGATCAGACAGCTCTCAAAACTAAGAGAAAATCTTTGGTTCCAGCATCAGAGCCATCTAAAAAGTCTAAAACGATGGAGCCAAGGGGTTCTGGCTCCAATTCAGCTTCTTCTGTCTTGGTGCCATCGGTTTCTTCAGTGCCGAGGCAACCTTTGGTATCGAGACACTCTCCTATGGTTGACCCTGTTTCACCAACGTTAAGGTCTCCTATTTTCAAAAGAGATCCCCTTCTGTCTCCACCCATTCCTCCAGGACACTTTCAGATTGCTTTTCAGTTGGTGAAGAGGTTGCTCTGTGATCTGGCTCTGGCTAAAACGTTAGCTCTTCCGGACCCAAAGGCTGCAGAGCTATCCCTTCTACAGACTACTGCTTCTCCTCTGACTGCTTCGCTCTCGGAGCCAAACCTTTCAGGTTCTTCTGTGTTGGATCCTTCAATTTCAAGAATTCTTCCTGCTTCCTTGGAACCGATAACTCTATCTTCTGCGGCTCAGTCTGGAGCCTAGGGATCTTGAGAGCTGATGCTCTTGGGTCAACTCCGAGAGGGATAGTCACCCGGGTTTTTCCTTGGAACCAACCCTCCCTCTCAGTGCTTTGGCTCAGCTGAGCTCGGGTCCCATGTCTGCTTCGGAGCCTGTCCCTCCTGCTCAGAGCTGACCTTCCATCTCCTCGGAGCGGAGGCTGTCTTCGGAGTGGGGTGGAAAGGCCTTCAAAGAAATAGAGAAAGCTTTGTCCAATGCCAAAGCCCTGCCTTTGGACCTGATGTCCCACCAGCAGCTGGCAGCAACCTCTTCTCCCCTGCCATCCCCTCAGTGGAGGGAACCAGAGACTTAAACAGCCCCCACTGGAGGTGTCCCCTCTTCCGAGACCTCCCCAGATTATCCCACTGGGGAGCTTCCTCGGAAGAGACTTTGTAAGAGGAAGCAAATTGACTCACCTGAGTCTGTCACATCAGACACTGATTTGGATGAGTCAGAAGGGTCCCGTAGATCTCCCTCTGAGGATGTCTCCTTTTCTGACATCCTTGAAATCCTTAGACAGAGGGTGATTGGAAGACCTCTAACCCTACTGAGGATGAATCAGTGTACCTTGAGACCTTTGGTTCTCGACCTTCCACCTCCTGGGTGATGTCGCCTTATGACCAGCTCTTGGGGGTCATATTCTGGAAAGACTGGACCTCCCCAGACACAGTGGAGCCTATCCCGAGGAGGCCAAACAAATTTATTACTGCTCCGGAAGATAAGACCTTTCATTCTAAGAGAGTTCCTGTTGATTCTATGGTGGTAGCAGCGGCCATGAAAAAGGAGTTGTCCAAGATATCTTCTAATATCCATCCTCCTAATAAGGTGTCCAGGACGATGGATAGGTATAGAAAGTGCACCTTCTCTTCAGTGGCATTTACCTTAAGATTGCTGAATTACCTGTCCAATTTCACTAGACTCCAAAGGGATCTCCTAAAGGAGTTGGGAGACACCCTTCAGGGTTCAGTAGCTTCGGGATCCATGGATAAGGTATCTGTGTAGCTCTCCACCCTTACATCTATAGCTAACACCTCCATGAGGCTGATTTCCTATGCAGTGGGTGGAGCGAACAGGGCAGCTGCAGCAGGAATTTCTCTTAGGAGACATTCCTGGATGTGCCTATGTAACTTCACAGAATCCTTTAAGTCTTCCTTTACCAATTTCCACTTTGATAGTTCAACTCTTTTTGGACTGCAGGTAAAAGAGACTTTCACCAGGTGTGAGCAGGAAGGGAAAACCTTATCTGCTGTCAGAGTCTGTTTCTCCCATCCTTCTAGACCCTATCCCAAGGGTCAAACAGGAGGGAAAATGTGGTTCCGTAAATCCCAAAAGGTTTCCCTCAGGCACAAGGTCAACCCTCCCCTAGAGGCAGAGGGGAGGATATAATGGAAGACGCCACCCTTGTGGCAGAGGAGGTCCGCAACATCAGGGGGATAGAGATACTTTCTCTGATCACCCCTTCCATCACCCCTGAGGGGTTGCCTGACTGTCCATCTCTGGAGGCAGTCGGGGGTCATTTCTCACTATACCCAAGCACCTGGCTACAAATTTCCCAAGATCATTGAGTAAAAACCATAATATCCAGAGGTTACCTTATTCCCTTTGTTTCTGATCCCCTGGTAAACCGGTCTCTACCAGACGTGCCACCCATTCAGTTAGACTGTGCAACATCGGTGGTCATCTCATTGCTGCAAAAAGGAGTCATCCAAGAAGTTCCCACAGAGCAAATAGGATCTGGAACTTACTCACGATTCCTTTTAGTTCCAAAAAAGACAGGGGACCGGAGATCAATTCTAGATCTCAGCAAACTATAAAGTCTATAAAGAAATCGAATTCCGAATGATCACTCTGCAATTGATATTTCCTTTTATCGGGAAAGACAATTGGATGTGCTCAATAGTTCTTCAGGATGTGTACTACCACATCAAAATGGACGGGCGCTCCAGAAGACACCTACACTTTCGGCTGGGAGCCAGTCATTTTCAGTTTCGAACACTGCCCTTTGGTCTCGCTACAGCCACCAGAGTGTTCACCAAATGCATGGCAATGGTAAGGGCTCACCTAAGACATCAAGGAATCCAGGTGTTTCCGTACCTAGATGACTGGCTCCTCACTGCTACCACCAAGCACCAACCAAACAGAACCAGGGATGAGACTCTTTCCTTGTGTGCCAGATTAGGCATTATGATAAACCTAAAAAAATCAGCCTTATCTCCATCGCAGCACATTGTATTCTTAGGTTCAGAAATATACTCAACCACCATGACAGCAAAACTGACACCAGAAAGGATAGAATTGTTACACGACCAAGTCAGATTCTTGCTGAAGAGAGACAAAGTACAGGGCAGGATAATCCTTCAGGTCCTAGGGACTATGGCTTCCACCATTCTCTTAGTCCCCCTAGCCCATCTGCACATGAGAGTACTTCAGTGGCTACTATTTGCCCAGTGGTCAATGCAGGATCTCCCCCTGTCTCACCAAATTCTCATCACAAACTCCTGCAAGAAGGATCTAACATGGTGGTTACTTATGGATCAACTTCATCTAGGTCGCCCTTTTGCTCCCCCTTAAGAAAATGCAGTCTTGACCATGGATGCCTCCCAGATAGGGTTTGGGGGCATTATCTGGGAATGACGGTCCAAGGTACTTGGCAGGATCACGAGAGCCACTTGCACATAAATGCTCTGGAGATGAGAGTGGTGCTATATGCGTTGCGAGCACTTCACAGTTCTCTTCCCACTGGGACAATTGCAATTCAGTCAGACAACATGTCTGCAGTGTGGTACATAAACAAGCAAGGGGGAACCAAATCTTAACTACTTTGTCGAGAGGCTTTAAGAGTATGGAAATGGGCGATGGACACTCAACATTTTCTGGTAGCAGCACACATCCCGGGGAAGTCCAATGTGATAGCAGAGAAACTCAAGTCTGAATTCTGATGCCTCATGAGTGATCCCTGAATTCAGAAGTTGCGGAAGAGATTTTTCGCAAATGGGGCCAGCCTTGCTGCGAACTATTTGCCACATACATGAACACCAAATGCAGCAGTGACTTTGCCCTAATTTCCCATCCAGGGATGTCACCCAGGGACGCTCTGGTCCGCAATTGGCCTCCGGGACTCCTTTATACTTTTCCACCCTTTCCTCTGATTCCAAAAGTAATTCAGAAAGCAAAACTGTTGAAGAGTACCCTGATCCTCATTGCTCCTTACTGGCCTCACCAAGTCTGTTTCCCCTTACTCTGGCTGTATCTATTGGAGGAACCATGGATTCTGGAACCATCTCCAGACCTCCTAATTCATCAATCAGGGCAGTTTCACGCTACTATCCAAACTCTGAAATCGACAGCATGGCTGCTCCAGTTCCACGAATAGCCAGGTGTGTTTCCCTTTCCCCTTCAGTCAAACACATTCTGATTTCTTCACACAAACTTTATCCACCAGGAAATTATATTCCAGTAAATGGAAAAGGTTCTCCATTTGGGCAGCAGACCAAGGCATAGATCCCTACTCAGCTCCTATAGAGTCTATACTGTCCTTCCTGACATCTATTTTTCATGAAGGAGCTGCAGCTGCTACTGTCAGAGTTCAGTTAGCTGCCATCTCTAATTATCATTTTGGCTTCATGGGAAATCCAGTCATGTCCCAATCTTTATGCAAAACCTATCTGAAAGGAGTCCTCCTTCTCAGGCCTCCTATCAGGCAACCACCGGAGCCCTGGGACCTGAACCTAGTTCTTACATCTTTAATTTCTCCACCCTTTGAACCCTCTTCTTCATCGCAGCTGAAATTCTTGTCTTGGAAGACATTGTTCTTAGTGGCTATAACGTCTGCCAGGAGAGTTTCTGAATTGCAAGCCCTCACCATTCAACCTCCTTACATTGTGTTCCATGAGGATAGAGTCTCACTTAGAACTAATCCTTCCTTTCTTCCAAACGTATGTTCAGAGCATAATCTTAACACAACTATCGAACTACCAGTTTTCTTCCCAAATCATTCTAATAAATCAGAATACAGACTACACCAATTGGATGTCGACAGAATTCTCAGGTTTTACCTGCACAGGACTAAATAATTTCAAAAATCTGACCAATTATTTGTTTCCTTTTCAGACAAAAATAAAGGATTGCCTGTTTCTAAGGTCACCTTGTCTAAATGGCTTTCAGACTGCATTTTCTTTGCTTACAAAGCTGCTGGCAAACAATTACCAGCCAAAGTAAAAGGCCATTCAACCAGAACAGTATCTATTTCATATGCGTTTAGATCTAAACTCTCAATTGATGCCATTTGTGCAGCAGATACTTGGGGCAAGACCTCATACCTTTGTCACTCATTATAAATTGGATTTGGCCTCCCGGGACAGGTCGTCCTTTGGGTCCACTGTGCTGAAGAGTCTCTTCACTTGAGCCACCCAGGATAAAGGTGCTAGGGACGCTGTCCCATCCAGCAAGAATTGCAGCGAGATAGGACTACATAACATAAAGAAGTTATGTACTTACCATAACATTCCATGTTTGTAGTCCATCTTGCCTACATTCTTGTGTCCCACCCTCCTTTCCCCTTCCTGTTTCCTGGAGGAACTGGTGAACTGTACATTATGCTGTCTGACCTGGTTGTAGTTGTCCGTCCACCTTCATGGATAGTAATACAGAGTATTCTGTTTGTATGGGCATACTTATTCATAGTTACTGACTATTATGTACCTATTTACTTTCTTGCAAACAAGATCTGGGGAATTGCCGTGAGACACCATGGGATAGGGATTTAGCCCTGAGCCAGTAAAAGCTCTCGAGCTTTAGTATCGGCCGAGTCAGAGCCGAGAATCAGCCCGAACCCATCCAGCAAGAATGTAGGCGAGATGGACTACAAACATGGAACGTTATGGTAAGTATATAACTTCTTTTTATTCTACTTGTACCTTAGTTGTGGAGCTTTTCTCCCTGGGCCTCCACTGAAAAAGGACCTGTGTCCAGTGGACTTTCCTGGTCAACAAATGTAAAATAAAAAAATAAAATAAATACCCACCACTTGCTGAAATACTGTGTCTTCAAGACCTGCTGATCTGCATATGAAAAATATTGGAACCAGCCCATGATGAGAGTATTACTATTTTGAGAGAGAGCGACAAGAGACCGAAGAGGGAGAGAAAGAGAGAGAAGAAAGAGAGAGGGAGAGAAGGACAGAAAGAGAGAAAGAGAAGATAGAGGAGAGAGAGAATGACAAAGAAAGAAGAGACCATCTCTTCTACTGATGTACTAGTGTTTAAATTACTCTGCATCTCTTGTGCTCTTAATGACACAGCACTACTCTTTCTTTGTATGTTTTTTGCCTTTTTTTTGATTGGATTACTCCTATTAGAGATGGCTTATTTTCTGAAACAGTACTTTTATGTTGAACTTTGGTATGGTCTTTCTTATTTATAACACAGTTGAATGAAATTTGTAAGGATGGAGTGAATTATATGGTGCTTGTCTTTGAAGCATTGACAGATAAAGATTTCCTTTATAAATGCATTCTATGAACACCTTCAGGAATGCATGGATCATGCAATCCCAAATAAAACCAAGACCCAATCCTCCAAAGGCAGACGTCCTGTCTGGTGGACCCCAGCCATAAACAAACTATACAATAGAAGGAGGAAGCTACTAAATGATAGAGCAAAATCCCAAAAAGGGAAGGCATCTCTGATCAGTATTAGCAAAAAACTACGGGCACTCATAAAATCGTCTAAGACCAGCTTCGAGAGAAAAATTGCACAGGACACTAAGGATAATCACAAGGCTTTCTTTAGTTATGTTAGGAACCTGGGTGGGAATTCCCAGATATGCTCAGAATTAGTCCAAAATGACAAAAATACACGAACCCACAGACATTGCCAACATCCTAGCTGACAGGTTCAGCGCAAACTTCTCCCCTCCCCACCAAAAGGGCAAATATCTATCCCAGCAGAGTGCTGCCCCCTGACATCTCAGATGCTCAGGTAAGAGCCGCCCTCTTCAAAGCAAAAAACACAGCATCAATGGGACCGGACGGTGTCCCGGGCTGCATCCTACATGAACTCCCAGAAGAGCTAAACCCAAACATAAAACTACTGTTCAATCTCAGCCTTACTACAGGATATGTACCCAAAGAGTGGCGTACAGCAACAGTGGTCCCTCTCTACAAAGGTGGTGCCTCAACGGATCCTGGAAACTATCGCCCCATAAGCCTGACTAGCTTGGTCTGCAAAGCTATGGAAAGGATCATCATGGACCTCATAAATAAAGATATTGGGGACCTACAGACACTGGATCCTACCCAGTTCGGCTTTGTTAAGGGCAGATCCTGCCTCTTAAACCTGGTTGATTTCTTTGAAACAGTCACCAAGGCCATTGATGAGGGGAAGGTGGTCCACACAGCCTACCTGGATCTCGCAAAAGCCTTCGATACAATACCCCACTCGGGCATTATAGATAAGCTCACCAGCTTAAATATAAACCCCTATGTCACTAGATGGGTTGCAAACTGGCTCAAGGACAGAACCCACATGGTTAGAATTGCTGGAGCCATGTCAGACTCCAAACCAGTTACAAGTGGCGTCCCACAAGGCTCAGTCCTGGGACCTCTCTTGTTCGGTATATATTTCAAGGAGGTACAGGCCAACACGGAGGGACTGTGGCTGACCAAGTTTGCAGATGACTGCAAACTGGGTGCTAAAATCGACTCTCCAGCCGACACAAGTATCCTCCAAAAGGGCCTCATAGAAACAGACAACTGGTGCCAGAGCCATGGCCTCAAGCTAAACGCCAAAAAGTGTATAGTCATCCCCTTTGGCAAAAACAAAGTGCCCACAAATTACCACATAGGTGGTAATCCATTAGGTACAGAAGACGTAATTAGGGACCTGGGGACCCAAGTTGATAGCAGTCTCTCATTTGACAACCACGTGGCCAAAGTGGTTAGAAAAACATTTTATATAGCCCACCTAATCATGAAGGGATTCACATCTAGATCAGGGGAGGTCATTGTGCCTCTTTACTCATCCCTCATCAGGCCCATAATTGAGTACAATGCCCCTTTTGGAATGTACCTTACCAGACATCTGCAGCAACTGGAAAGTCCCCAAAAGTACCTCACCAAGAGGATCAAAGGGCTCAAACAGATGCCATATGCTTCCCGGTTAAAGAAACTCCAGCTCTACTCAGTGGCATACCGCCTGTTCAGGGGCAATCTGTGCCTGATGTATAAAGCCATGTCCAACCCGGAATTAATGGACATGCTGCACCTCAGAAAATCCAAATCCCATCGAGCTACGCGCTCGAGAGACTTGAACCTCAGCAGTGAAATAAATAGGACATGCTCGAGAGACTTGAACCTCAGCACTGAAATAAATAGGACATGCTGGAGGGACAGATTCATAACCCAGAGGCTCCCTTCACTCTGGAATAAAATCCTAGTCCAGGTTAGGCAGAGTCCCTCACTGACTCTTTTCAAGAGGAATCTTGATGAGTGGATGGGAGATCATAGGTTTAACCCGGGTATCACTTCTGTGTCACTGCTAGACAGAGGCACAGTATACTAACCTCGAAAAAGGGCATATAAAAATTAATTTGAAATGGGTGGCGAAAGCCAAACACTTTCTGGCTAGGCTTATAAATGCCCTAGGGCAGATAGCCTAGTATGAACCTATGAACCTATGAACCTATAAGATTTACTGAAGTACATATGTTTTAAAACATATTTGTCCATAATTGCAAGAGTGGGAGGAGAACTAATGCATTTTTTTTGACTTGTAAAATATATTTTTTCTTGACTAAGGCTTGGTTCATTTGGACAGAAAGGTATAAAGATATCCTTTATAACAAAAAATGTTACAATGCAGGGATGTTAAGTTCTCTTATTTTTGGCCGTGGGTTAAAGCTTGAGGGGTTTATGCTACTGGCTCCAATTTTTGCTTGTTTGCATTTATCATATTCTTTGTGTATCTATTTGATCATGTTGTGTAAATATGGATGTGATTCTTTTGTTGTAATACAGTTTAATGTTTCCCTAGTCTTTTTGACAAGTGCTGCAGTGTCTTTTACATCCATCTGAGCTATCACCAAGTCAGGCTGATAGGCCTTTGTTTTAATGTCTCATCCAAAGACATCACACTGCGATGTCAGCATGTGGAAATAAATCTACAAACTGGTGTTGTAATACAATGGTGGGGAGCTAATGATGGTATTAATCCCCCCACGTAAAGCCTTACAAATAGCATGGCTGTATGGGAGTGTGGTAATCATGGTAAATTACAATAATGCTGAAGACCTTTAAATCAAACCCAAAGACATATTTCAGATACCTGACTAGGTGCAAACATATTAAATGAACTGCTAATTGGATACTCTGTATTACTCTAATAATTGTATATTTACACAGACTGTGCTTCTTCCAATTTTCTTATTTGCATAGAGTTTAAATTATGGGGGGCAATCACTGAGCTCTACTGCAGCTGACCATTTCCAGTTTCTTTGCAGGCTACATAGAAAAACGTCAAGTGAGCATGGCACTTGCAGTTGCAGTGATAATGAAAGGTCAGTGGCAGTAACTGCACTTACCATTTGCTGAAGCTTCTGCAAGGATTTTAAGTCCCTTTACTTTGAGGTTACTTTTATGTTTTTATCCTTTGATGGCTGGATTAGTTCAACTAGGCTAGTGGGTTCTTTTCAGGGAGATCTGAGGTGGTACTCATACTACTAAGGGAAATTTGGCCAGGGCATCATGGAACATCCGTAACTCTTTTCAATAGGTGTAGGGATCTTTTATATCTACCTGCGCTACTACCAGCTCAGGCAAATGAGACTTTTGCTTAGTTTCTCACCTGAAGGACAACACACTCAGGAGTGCAGCACCCCTTTATGCTGCACTACACTGTCAGCTATCAGTCTGCCTGTTGTGGGACGAAAACCCACAGCCTTCTGTATCAAGGGCAAGTGTACTACATGTTGTGCCACTAACACTGCATTGCTTTTATTGCATTTTACGTTTTTACAGATTTACATGTTTTTTTTTTCCATTTTGCAGATTAGTTGGGGTGTAAAGTCAGTAGTGTGTTTGTGGTTCATTCCTGTTTTCTTTTCATACATCATTCTTAAAAAAACTTTGTTGGTTCTACCCTTTGGCTGATAATCGTGTCTGAAAATGCTGGACTCTAGATCAATTTGCCCATCACATTACCACACATACCGATAAAGTACCTAAAATGCAGCCTCCATTGCAGCCTTTAAAGAGAAGGAAGTAGCTGTGTAAATCAAAAATTATTAAATATGTACTTGGAAATGAGCTGCAACATATTCTAAAAAGACAAAAAGCTGATTATTCCGCTAACAGCGAATTAAGAAGACTCAATGTCCTTAATCAGGCTCATCAGGTTAGCAAAGAGGTAGAGATGCAATGCCTGTGCAGATGAAATAGGAAGGGAGAAAGGTATTTTCATTAATGCCTTGATCACCCTACAAATTTACATTTTTAGTTCAAAGTTTTGGCATTCCAACCTGAACCACACATGGAGAAGCCTGTATTAAGTACAATGATGTCAATCTTACAATTCTGGCAAAAAAAATTCCCGGCTACCACTTGTCAAAATAGTACATTTTTGTATTGGCATAGTTTCCCATCATTCTAATATATTCTGTGATTTCTATTTTTTATTTACTAGTCATCAAAGATAGTTTTGTATGAACCATTGCACGATACAGTCTGAGTATGTATTCCTGCTGCAAGCTACCAGCTAACCAAGGACTGGCAAAGAGCAAAATAAGTACATCTTTTTCATTCATTTATTCATTGATTCATTCATTTATTGTAAGAATTCTGAGATTGAAGTAGCACAGAAATCTAGAACCTGGTTAGAGTATTTGACTTTTGGTGATTTCTGCTGTAACTTTTTTTCTCTCTACTGCAACCTTTCCCATACACAGCGCTGTCTTCCCCTTTTTGTACCTATTAAAAATACATAATATAACAAGAAAAAATGGATGGCAACAGAGTTATTATAACAATGCCTGGCACTACCAACACAGAACCAATAGCCAATGGGGGGATTTAATAAAGCCTACACTTTTTTTGCTGTGTAGGCATTGTGCCATGCTGTTTACACGAAAGTAAGCAGGTTTGCGATCCAGTAAGCACTGTTGGGAGGTGCGCATGCATGCACCAACACAAGAACTTCCACAGCATGCAAATCACCTCATAAGCAGGTGAATCTCATACAAATGAGGCAGGTAGAGTGATCCAGCAAGCAGATAGGCATCCCTGCAGACCCTGTGTTAGTGTCAGTAGTGTACACAGAAAAATTCTATGTACAGCAATGTAGACAGACAAAAGGGGCTGTAAAAATGTAGATAGATGGACAGAAATGGCATACCACACACAGAAAATATCCTATGTGGGTCTCAAAAGTTACAGAAAATATGTTAAAATTTAAAATATATATATTTTAATAATCTGGGCACGTTTGAGTGCTGCGCTGCAGTGCACAAACATTCCTTAAAAACAAATAAAAAAAATGTGGAAATAACGAAATTAATATTTTGAGACAGAAATGTATTACAGGACCCTGTGTGGAGTATCTACAATGGTGGAGTGGTGCTGTTGCTAACACGGTGGGGCTTGGAAGTGTGTAGTTTTCAGGTTGTGAGCATGAATCCCGATGCAAATGAGGTGGAGTTATTGAATAGCATAATGGGGTAATTGTGTCTGCATATCCCCTCTGTGCAGGCAGAGAGCCATGTTGGTGTACAAACAGGAGGTAGCTGACATCAAGAGAGGCTGTGTCCAATAACCACTAAGCTGATTGGAGCTTAGTTGTCCCTGTTTGCTCAGCGTGCCACTGTGGTGAGCGTGGAAGTCTGGGGGGAGGTGTCCACTGACTGCTAAGCTTTGTTTACCTATGAGGCCTGCATTTGCTCGGCGTGCCGCATTGCTGAGAGTATCTAAAAGGCAATGATGTATTAATTAGTTGTGACCCTTGTTTAACTTAAACTAGGGCCAATAAATGATGTTAATGATATACTAGGCAGGTGCAATGCATCACAGGTAGCCAATCACACAGTCAGCACCTACAGTAGAGCACTATAAAGTATGCATGCACTCTATAATCTGAATTTTACCCATACTCTGCACCATTGGAGTACAGATTTCAGAATTTTAACTGAAAGAATGCTAGGGGCTGCTGCAGGTCTGCTACATCTGTATGTGCTAGATGCTGACGTCACTGCTGCTCCACTGCTGAAAATAGGCCTAGACAGAGAAGGAGAAGAGTGTTTAGGCCCAGGGTAACTTTCCAGGAGATACATGAGCTGGAGATTGTAGAGCGCTAAAGGGTGGACAGGGACATACTACAAGAACTCACCGAGTTCTGCCACCCTCAACCCAGACCCAGAGCCAACAGACAGGAACCCATCCCAGTGGAAAAAAGGTATGTGCAGCCCTTAGGAAAATAGCCACAAGTACCTTCCAAAAAACAACTGGGGACATGATGGGGGTCTCACAGGCATCAGCATTTAGGGTACTCCACCAGTTCCTGGATGCCATGCTGCCACATGCCAGTGAGCACATTTATTTTCCCCTCACCCCTGAGGTGAGGGCCAGCAATATGGAAACACTTCTACCATGTAGCACACCTATCCCATACCCTGAGGTTCTGGGTGCTATAGATTGCACTCATGTACACATCAAGGCACCACCCAGTGAGGAGGGTAGAATCTATGTCAACTGCAAGGGTACCACTCCATCAACTGTGAGATTGTATCCAATGCCCAGGGCATTATCATGAATGTGTGTGCTGGCAGCACTGGCAGTTATCATGACTCCCATATTTGGCATGCATCACAGCTGTACCAGATGTTTGCTAGGGGTGGCATCCCTCACGGCCATTTACTGGGGGATGCTGGCTATGCATTTGAACCATGAATGATGACACCCTTCAGAAATGCACACACACCCATGGAAGAATGCCATAATGAGGCACACACACAAGCTAGGAACATCATAGAGCATGTGTTTGGGCTGCTGAAGTCACAGATCCAGTGCCTCGATATATCTGGTGGAGCCCTGCACTAGTCTCCAGCCACATGCACACATATGTTTACAGTATGTGCCATGCCATACAATATGATCCTGCATAAACAGCTACAGCAGGATCAGCAAAGGGAAGGGATACACAGCCGCGCCGCCAGTGCCTAGGTCACCACAGCCACACTCCCAGGAGGACTCGGAGAAGGAGCACCAGATGATGTCCCTGTAGATAGACGTAGGTGTACCCTGTATGCCCTGACATTGGTTAAGAGACAATGCATAGCACATTCACTGACAACCTAGGGCCCTAGGGACTGGCACCTTACTCCTACTCTCATACATATATTAAAATAGCTGATGCCAGGCAACCCACACAACCTGTACCTATCCATGTATTGGCTGTGTACTGCTTGCATCATACAGAGTCAGCCCTGTGCTACAGTTTTGTCAACTGCTGCATTCGTAAGGTAAGTCTTTAACCTACACATTAACTGTACGGATTACTATAGTATGGTATCATATGTATGGATCTGTTGCTGTTATGCAGGGAAATATAGTGGGCTATTTGGACAGATGTAACATCCACATGGGGCTACAGATACCCAGTCCAATAGTACGTGTTCCATAATATTCACTAGGCCTCATGGTTGGAATATTCACATCAGGCAAGGGAGATGTTAAACAGTGGGCACATATGATATGTGGACAACTGTCTACCCCAGCTGATCATGTGCTGTTGCCCCCCCCCCCCAACACAGCAGTGTACCCATATAACTGCTTTAACAGAAAATCAGCTATGGTATATCAGTGGAAAAGGCAATCTCAGGGCTGTAACATAGATATCACTCACACATTGTATGTCTTTCTTCATGCAGGATAACAATGTACATATTTATGCTGTTGAATGTGTGATGAATGACTCCTCTCTGTCTAGTGACCTGTGTGGCTCAGTGGACTAGGGACGCTAGAATGGGTGATGGTTTTGATGGTTCTAATCTGGAATTATTCACATATTTTGCATGTGAGGTAGTACTGTGTTGGTGTTTTCTCAGACTGTCATACTTCTCAACCTCTTAGTGCATGAAATCTGGACAAAGCCAGAAAGGTTGGGGGACAAAGGCCAAAACATAGGGACAGATTTTAGATATTGTTCCCATAAACCTAGAAAGTTGTTGGAAGTAAAGGTGTTGCATTCTTAGATATTTTCTGAAGGATATAAAGTCTGAAACACAAATGTCTGTCTGTAGTTAGTATAATGTAGTGACATCAATATTCAATAATTCACCAGAAGACCACAGATGTTTGAAGAACAGACCAAACGCATGAGGCAAAACTCTGGACATTCTGTGAAAATCAGGACCGTTGAAAGGTATGCAGACTGTCAGTCTGTTGGTGGTGTAAAATTACCAACCTCAGTCACATACTTAGTACAGCTGACAGCTGGGGAATGGCGTGGACATTTAGAGTGAAGTGCAGTACTGCAGAAACTGGGGCAGATGTTAATGTCTGAAACATACAAAATCTCAGACTGAAGTACAGGTAAGCGTGGCCTGGAGTCACATTATAAGTACTGACAGTCCCACTGGGCATGCCATACACTTAGTTAAAATGAGCTCAGTTCTGTTGCATCTTCATCAAAATGACCTGTTATGTGTAAATGTCTATACATACAGACATATATGTATACATATCCATCTGCCACTATCTCTCTCTCTCACATGCATAATATATCTATCGCTATGTAGGTTCAAATAGATATATACCAATAGATATAGCTATACATATTAAAATGATACATACACTCTTCGCATATATCTACATAACACATATACATAGCATATACACACACAGCTACATATATATATATATATATATATATATATATATATATATATATATATATATATATATATATATCCCTGTTATATACAGAGATATGTGTGTGGATGTCTGTATTGTCTGACATACCCTAATAATGGTGAGTAAATCTGCACTATCACACAGCCATACTTTTGCTCAAAGGATCTAAACTAAGGGTGCAGCAGTGCATATCCACTCACCTACAGACCTCTGTGCCTGCTGGATATCACCACATGGACAGACACGGGTGAGTAGGTGGTGTAATGTATAATGTTGTCAATGCATGTATGGACAGGGCACATTGTCCCGGCCAACAGATTCACCTGTATAACTGCAAGAAGCCACATATGGCCATATTTGTAACTATACACACAAAGCTAGGATAAAAACAGTTATCTCACTGCTAGGATACTAGATGCAGATAACAGTATGAATCAATATCACTCTGCAGGCCACAGATGCTGTTACACACAAGCCTAGTTTGTGTAATGCACAAGTACTGTGCCTGGAATCCCATATACAACAGATTTAATCTGTGGCACATGCAATAAGTACTGTGATCTGTAGTGTATAAGACTAGATAGGTAGGGGTTCTAATCTCACTCCAGCCCACTTGGTGCATGTCTGTGTGTGTGTGTGTGTGTGTGTGTGTGTGTGTGTGTGTGTGTGTGTGTGTGTGTGTGTGTGTGTGTGTGTGTGTGTGTATGTGTGTATTCCACTGCAAAACAATGGACATGTCCTCATGAGCTATCCACCTGTAATGATTATGCACTTTTTGAGCCTGTAACTTGTTGCCGGCTTCCCGACTGCCCTCTTCTACAAGAACTGATGATGTCAGCCATCTTAAGGAGTTAAGCAGTTAAGAAGTGCTGAGCAGAGCAAAAACTTGTGGAACCATGGTTTTAGCAAAGCTTAGCACCGCGCAAACATTGGTAGCTGTTAACATGTTTATGCACTGCTTAACATGAATGAGTAGTGCTTAGTAGAGTGCAGCAGTACCAAAATTCATAATACTTTTATTAAATTATAGAAAAATAGTACATCCATTTATAGACATATTCTGCCTGTTATGGACTCAAACCCAGGACCTACTACACATAAGGCCATAACTCTACCCATGTAGCTAGTTGGATGTTACAGAAACTGCTATACCTTCACATATGGGCTCAAGCTCAATGCCAAGAAATGTATAGTTATCCCCTTTGGGAAAAAACATGTATCCATGAATTACCATATAGGTGGCAGTACACTAAACACCGAAAGTGTGATAAGAGACTTAGGGACACAGGTGGACAGTGGTCTCACCTTCGATAACCACATTGCCACAACAGTCAGGAAATCCTTCTATGTGGCACACCTCATCACTAAGGGCTTTTCATCCAGAAAAAAGGAGGTCATTGTCTCATTGTACTCATCCCTCATTAGACCCATTATAGAATACAATGCCCCATTTGGTATGTACCTCTCAAGACATCTGCAACAACTGGAATGGCCGCAGAAATACCTCACTAAAAGAATCACAGGCCTAAAGCAGATGCCCTACGCTGACTGCCTTAAGAAACACCAGCTATACTCTGTTGCATATCGTCTACTCAGAGGCGATCTTTGCTTAACATCCAAGGCCATGTCAAACCCAGAGCTGTTGGACATGCTACACTTAAAGAAATCCCAATCCCTCAGAGCCACACACTTCGGGGATCTAAACCTTGTCATCATAATAAACAAAACATGCTGGAGGGATAGGTTCCTAACCCAGAGACTCCCCAGACTCTGGAATAGATTGCCCATACATGTCAAGCAGAGTGCCTCTTTGGTCCTCTTCAAAAGGAACCTTGACGATTGGATGGGAGAAAGGAAATTCACCCTGGGGATCACATCAGTCGCCCTGCTAGACAGGGGTCCAGGGAAGTAAATAGTGTGGGAAGAAATAGCTAGGGAATTGTTATGGCTAGGCTTGTATAGACCCTAGGGCTGACAGCCTAGTACCAACCTATGAACCTATATACTACTAAGCTACCTGTTAGCATTGCTGAGCACCATGCTGTACCACACAAATATGCTTAAACACACCTATAAATAAATAATTAATTACATCTGGATTCTATTTTTAGATGCGTGGCAGGTGGCATCTGTCTATATGTGAGCACAGCTTAGCATTGCTGTGCTCCATGCCGCGCGGCGCAAACATGAAGAAAAAAATTAAAAAAAATAAAAGATCATAAAAAGGACATATTATACATTTGACACACTTCACATTACAACAGAGTTGGGAAGCATTACAGGGAGCCTCACACTCATCTGTAGCCACTACATCTCTTCCTACACCGATTCAATATGCCTGTTCCTTGGCTTTCGTTCAGCAACACACCATCATTAATATGCATGGTGCGTTGCAGAGGGGGAACTGTGGCCATGTACATGGATACATTCCGTGTAGGCTCTACATGGTGCCTACACATATTTTATTAAATCCAGGGGAATGTTTATATCAATGCTACAGTTTAGTACATTTCTGATCAAAAACAGATGTTATATAAGTGCTTCATTCAAATGGGGTACAAACTTATAACATGGATGAAACGGGTTATATGACAAGTGATCTATACAATTGCACTTTTTTATAAACTTCTATTATCGACTTAGAAGAGACTGTGGACTTTCCACATGCAAGCAGTCTTTTTAATTTCTTCTATATCTGATGGCACAGATGTAAAAATCAGAAAAAAAAATATCTGCAGTCCCAATGTGGCATAGATGACTTATTTCTATGGTAGGCTGTAGTAAAGCTTCGCATAACTATACCTAAGAAAATCTAATGAAATCCAAAAAATATTTGTTAAAGAGTTAACTTTGAATGTAATAACACTGAATTTGGTTTCTAAATTACTTTTGCTGCTCACTGCTTGTAATAAAGGAAAACTATAAATTATCCACTTGTGCTAAGAGATTTCTAAAGCATTCACTTTTCAGTTTCTATGCAATCATTACTTTTACTTATCTGCACAGAACTCATGTATAACATACACATTGTCTATGCTAAGCAAAAAGTCAAATTAAATTGTCAGGCATATTTAAGGCATACTTAATTTTTAATGAAACATTATTACGTGATCTGCATGTTAATGACAGAGGACATAAATGTACAATGCCACTAGGTTACCATAAGAGGCCCATAAGGTATGCCTATAGCTATTAAGAAGTATTCCCACCCCCATTAAAAGGGTGTATATGGGTATGCATTGAGTACTAATTATCAATATGAATACCAGCATCTTGGGAAATGGCAATATGTTTGGAAGTTGGAATACTGTTTTGAAGCAGACATGCAACCAGAGTTGTAAGATTATTTATTTCTTGTAATTTATTTTTCCATCAGCCATGTAATTAGATAATATTCTTCATTATTTAATTTTTCACATTTATCTGAGCACCACCTGAAATCAATTCATTTTGAGGAAAAACATTATTTGTCATATTAAATCTTTGAAATGTAATAAGTTCCCATAGAACAGCAAGTTCAAATATTAAGGAACATATAGCAGTAGAAACAGTATATTTTAATAACTCTTCTCTAACTGTTTACATTACGTGGCCCATTTATGGAAAAAAGTGTCTCAGAGAAGCTCCAAATCTGCTGGTGACTAAGTTAAAGGGAGCATACAAGATACCTATAAAATATTTGTTCTTTGAAGCTCCGCAGCCTTTTTGAGAAGTGATACGTAAACAGAAGTACGGAAGTAACAATGTCAGTTTAATATCTATGTAATAGTTTTATTTTTCCTACACTGTGAACTTCCAGGGAACACTTGCAAAGACACACACAGACAGAATTTGCCTACTGCATTTACTCAATTAGTAATGAATAAATATATGACAATCAGAGGTATTTCTTGCAATTGCTTTGTCCACATTGCCAACATTGTTCATGTTCATAGGTTCATAGGAGATTACTAAGCTAATGGCCATAGGGCCTTTACAAGCTTAGCCATGTAAAAACCCATGTACCCTAATTGACCATAGTTAGATAGTTGTTGTTAGCACAGCGATGCTGTGATCAGCATCGACTACCCCTGTCCATGAGGGACAAACGTGCCATCCCCAGGGTGAATTTACAGTCACCCATCCAATTGTCAAGGTTCCACTTAAATAGGGTCATTGAGGATCTCTGCTTCATGTGAAGTGGGAGCTTATTCCAGAGCAGTGGCAATCTCTGGAAGATATATCTGTTTCTTCAACATGTTTTGTTAATGTCACAGACTAGGTTGAGATCCCTCAAATGAGTGACTCTTGTCACATTTGATTTTCAGATGTGCAGCATTTCCATTAGGGCAGAGACTGGTCTGTAAGCCAAGTACAGGTCTCCTCTCAGCAGCTTGTATGATACAAACCACAGTGACAGGGCTTTCAGTCTTTTCATGTAAGTCACGTTGTGGAGACTCTGGATTCTCTTGGTCAGAAACCTCTGTGGTCTCTCCAGTTGCTGCAGGTGTCTGATGAGATACAGAAGGGAGCATTGTACTCTATTAGTGGTCTGATAAGGGTCGAGTACAGCAGAGTTATAACCTCCTTAGTCTTGGATGCAATGCCTTTATTTATGAGATGTGCAATGTAGAAGACTTTCCTTACCAGTATGGACACATGGTGATCGAAGTTTAGATTGCTATCAACCTGTGTTCCCAAGTCTCACACCACGGGTTTACGCTTAGAGGGGTGCAATCTATATCATAATTAGCAGGGGCTACTTCTGTGCCAAAGGGGATAATGAGGCATTTTTTGTGTTTAGTTTTAGTCTGTGAATTTGGCACCAAACATTTGTCTGTGTCAGCCCCTTTTGTAATATGTTTACATCAATGGGACTCAATGAGTGCACCCAGTTGCAGTCATCTAGGGATGAAAATTGGGGTGACACTGCTCAGTGCCCAGCTGCGTTGCCCTCAGAGCATCAGGGAACCTAGGAGGGTTTGACTGAATGGAGTCTAGGGAAAAAATAGTTTCTAGGCATTGATGTCTATACAAGTAACTTTTAACCCCCTTTGTGCAGTAGACAGCTATGAACAAATGTGAGGCTTATACACAGGTAAAATTAAACAGTTTTAAACTAGTCTGCCAATAGGAAATCACACAATGATCCTTCCTCCAGCAATCCCTCAGACAAGGTTATAGCCATGCTCTTCTGCCATAAGGGTGCAGAGGAGCCCTACTTAATGTAAGATGGCTGGATTTGAGTTCAACTGTGTTAAAAACAGGCTAGATTCAGCAAGTCTGGATCTAATCTATGCTAACTAAGCAATATTTCAGTGCAAAACAAGTGCAGGTAATAAGCAGGCACAAACAGTAAAAATAGTCAAAAAGGCACACATTGATGTAGTAAAATAGTAAAATACAGATCAAACTCATAATAAACTTAATTTCTTGTTCTTAGCTTTGGATGGCTTGCATTCAAGCAAAAACTCTCTAGACCTTTGGCAAAGGACGCCAAATGCAGAACATCCCTGGTTAATTGAACTTAAACCAGAATATGACACAGTGGGAAGTGTAGTTGAGGAGAAAGGCACAAGTCCCTGTTTGCAAAGATAGGAGTAAGTAAGAGGCTGCTGATTCCTGACCATTTAGACAAAAATAAAATAGAAAATTACAGGATTCCTACGGAAATGCTGAATGGTATTATAGTGAAGGTTTGGGCAGTTTAATTCCATGATTTCATTTAAGTTATTTCATTGCATGATCATGACCAATCCCACGATAGCAGGGGTAAATGCATCGCATCTATCCATATCTATATCTATATCTATATCTATATCCATATCTATATCTATATCCATATCTATATCTATATCTATATCTATATCTATCTATACACACACACACACACACACACACACACACACACACACACACACACACACACACACACACACACACACACACACACACACATATATATATGGGAGCCCTATATTTGTTTGAACTTTCAAATGTTTAAAACTCATATGGCCGACACCATATGAGCGAACATTTGAAAGGCTGACAAATGACAGCGAAGATCCTGCTACAGTGCGGGACTGGGAGATTCCCCTTTCCTGCACTGTAGTGTGATCTTGAAGTGAGAATATTTAAGTAGCAGGGGGTGTGGGGGTGCAGGGGGGCTTGCATAAGGGTGCACAGTTTTACTATGTTTACAGGTAGGTAAGTGGTGCTATTTCAGGATGTCACTCTTTCGGAATGTCGATCATATGGTGTCGGCCATATGAAAGTCGGCATGCTGAATGGTCGACATTCTGAAGTAAACCCATATATATATATATATATATATATATATATATATATATATATATACATAAAAGTATATAATTCAAACAGCATGATTTTAGGAAGCGAACACTAAAAGAAAATCCGCACAGATGCATGGAGGACAGACATAAGCAGGCAATCAAACAAAGGGCAGGATTGAACCCTTGGCACCTGAGCTCTGAGGAAGAAACCTTAAAAAATCATCACCATGCCTCCCACCGGAACACATGTAGATTAAGAACAGGCATTGCCAAATGACTCAGATGACTTTAACTGACATCATTTAGATTTTTGGAGGGTGACAGAATTATTCTGAACAACTTGTATAGATTTTGATAAGGAGTTTAAGTCTCACAATCATGGGAAAACTTGCCAGTGAGCTAAAATGTATGAATAAGTTGCAGGATGGTAATGTGGGTTATGAATGGATTTCATGAAAGTAACTAGAAGGTTACTGTAAATAAATGGAATTTTGTAAGAAAAAAAAAGCAAGAGAGAACAGCATGATAACCAGGATGGATATTCCACTGAGCAGTCTGTGGGGAAAGATGTGCCTCTTTGTAAATTGCATTAAGATATACAACAATTGTCTAACAGCGCTGGGAAAAATTATGGAGGCTCTTGATAATATGCACACATGATACAACAGTGGTACTATAACAATACAGTCAGCTCAAGTGCTGCAGACTGGTCACTTATACTCGGTGTGTTGCATTCTTTCAAAGCGTAATAGGTATGTGGGCAGTGACTCCATTCATGACAAGCAGGGAGTGTGAATGTGGAGTGTTTCCAGTCTCTTGCATGGTGGATGAGTAGGGAGTGGTTTCAGTCTATGACGACAGGGTGGGTGAATGAGTGGGAGTAGCTCCAGTCTCTGACAGGCTGGGAGTGTGAGTAGGGAGTGACTTCAATCTCCAAAAGGGGCTGGCATAAGATAAGGAGGCTTGGCATAATGGTTAAGACCTTCTCCTCACAGATACAAAGTATAATGTTTGATTCTGACCCCTGATTATTGGGTAGACTTATAATAGTCTGCCAACTGATAAGGGATGGTTGGCATAATGGTTAAGTTGCTTACCTCACAAACACAAGGTACAGGGTTTAATTCTCACCTTTGGAAAATTGGCTAGGCTTAAAATGGCTCAGAGCTAGCCTAGTGCTTACTTACTTATGAACAGGTGATCCAATAAGTGACTAGGGAGTGGCTTCTGTTGCTGACAGGATTTGTAGGTGAGTAACGCATAACCTCAGTCTCTAACAGGGTTACCAGGTAAGTAGGGAGTAGCTTTAGTTTCTGATAAAGTGGGTGGGTCAGTAGGGCATTGCTTCAGTCTCTGATGGGACGGGTGGTTGATAGGGCATGGGTTCAGTCTGTGACAGGGTGGGTGGATGAGCAGAGCATGGCTTCAGTCTCTAACAGCATTGGTGGGTGAGTTGGGCATAGCTTCAGTCTCTGACAGAGTGAGTGAGTGAGTAGGGAGTAGCTTCAGCCTCTGACAGGGTGGGTGAGTAGGGCATAGCTTCACTCTCTGACAGGGTTGATGGGCGAGTAAGGCATAACTTCACTCTCTGACAAGGCTAGTGGGTGAGTAGGGAGTAGCTTTAGTCTCTGACAGGGTTTGATGGGTGAATAAGGCATTGCTTCAGTCTCTGATGGGGTGGGTGATAGGGCATGGCTTCAGTCTGTGACAGAGTTGATGGGTGAGTTGGGCATAGCTTCAGTCTCTGATGAGGTGGGTGAGTGAATATGGAGAAGCTTCAATCTCTGATGGGGTGGGTGTGTGAGTAGGGTATGATTTCAGTCTCTGATGGGGTGGGTGGGTGAGTAGAGCATGGTTTCAATCTCTGACAGGGTGGGTGGGTGAATAAGCATGGTTTCAATCTGTGACAGGGTGGGTGAGTAGGGCATGGCTTCAGTCTCTGACACAGTTGGTAGGTGAGTCAGGCATAGACTTATGACTAAAAACATTTAGTGCATGACATATGCAGTCTACCTCATTCATTAACCAGTTACTTTCCTTTCTGTGAGCCTAGATTTAGGTTATAGGTGAATGAAGGCTATTAAGAGCCTAGTCAATAGCCAGAGGTCAGTATCAAACTCTGTACCATGTATCTGTGGGGTCAAGACATTAGCCATTATGCTAAGCACTCTCCCCTTAACATTCTATATGCAAGATCAAAAAGTTCAATAATTTAGTAGGTTCACCACCATATTTAATGCCTGAGAGCAGCATGCTCACACAATCAAAAAAAGGGGAATTTTATAATACCACTAAGCAGCATGACCCAAGATTCTCCAAAAGTATGCTCATGAATCTAGGATGCAAAATGGAAGGTGGCTGCAGTTGCATATTATACATCATTCACTAATAACCACTGCTGTAGCTATGTCAGTTGGCAGGAGTTATATCAAAATCTGACAATTAGCATAGAAGGATTGAGGCTATGAGCTGCTTCCTGTAGCCAAGTTTTGATTCCCTCAGCCTCTACTTGAGGTTTATGTCCCTGTGCAGGTCACTTAACCCAACAGTGCTCTTTGGCAATTGGGAAACTGAGATAGGGTCTATGTCAGACCACTGAATGGCCACATAGGTGAACATCATCTCGTTGACTATGCAGGCCATCAGATCCCCTTGTGGGGGGCTGTGTCCCCCCTTCCCCATGCTAATTATAAATACCAACTCTAAGATCGCACTACAGTGGGAAAAAGGGCAAATTTCTTGATACCACCACAAATCGATCTCAGTCAGAGCAGTTTGACAACCTGCATTTTTGATGAGATGATATGTTTGACAATGTGGCCATTCAATGGTCTGACATAGACCCACTGAAATAGGCTTCTTAATAGTCTACTTGTCTGCATCTCTAGTAATTAGCTAGGAACCTAAAGAAGCATACAAGTTCCTTGCTACAGTTACTAATGTACGCACAGGTGCACACACACACACACACACACACACACACACACACACACACACACACACACACACACACACACACACACACACACACACACACACACACACACACACACACACACACACACACACACACAGATTACTAAACACAAATCATTTAAGGAGCTACAATATCAACTGTAGTTGCTTAAAAGATAGCATGGATACAATATCTGCATCCAACCAGCCAACAAAAGCAGTCACATCACTGAGCTGTGCAGACTGATCAGTGGCGCTTCTGTTCTGCCACTTGTACCCTCTAGCAGCTTGTGTCCAGGGCAGCAGCTTTCCTTGTCCTGCCCTAGTTATGATACTGCTACTGACAATAGTGATGAACTAAAACTGTGAGGAAAGTAAAAAAGTAAGTCAGTAAAGTCACTGACTTTATCAAAGTTGTCAGAAATGACTGCTGATTATATGGTTAAAGGAGACACGCTGCTGGAATAATTGGAAGGCCTTAAGGGAGTTGTGCAAATTGAAGTGCCTGAGAAGTGTCTTGGAAAAAGCTAACTGCAGTCTTTAGACGGGACTAGAAAAATTGAGTTCTAAACTAGATAACTGCTTTGTGGAAACTGAGAAGAGAGATGCGGAAGTCATGAAAGTCATGAATTCACAATGCTACCAGCAGAAGTCATGGATGTCATTAATTCACAATGCTACCAGCAGAAGTCATGGATGTCATTAATTCACAATGCTACCAGCAGAAGTCATGGATGTCATGAATTCACAATGCTACCAGCAGATATCATGGATGTCATGAATTCACAATGCTACCAGCAGAAGTCATGGATGTCATGAATTCACAATGCTACCAGCAGAAGTCATGGCTATCATGAATTCACAATGCTACAAGCAGAAGTCATGGCTGTCAAGAATTCACAATGCTACCAGCAGAAGTCATGGATGTCCTGAATTCACAATGATACCAGCATATGTTATGGATGTCATAAATTCACAATGCTACCAGCAGAAGTAATGGATGCCCTGAATTCACAATGCTACCAGCAGAAGTCACGGATGTCATGAATTCACAATGCTACCAGCAGAAGTCATGGCTATCATGAACTCACAATGCTACCTGCAGAAGTCATAGTTGTCATGAATTCACAATGCTACAGCAGAGGACATGTATGTCATGAATTCACAATGCTACCAGCAGAAATCATGGATGTCATGAATTCACAATGCTACCAGCAGAAGTCATGGATGTCATGAATTCACAATGCTACCAGCAGAAGTCATGGATGTCATTAATTCACAATGCTACCAGCAGAAGTCATGGATGTCATTAATTCACAATGCTACCAGCAGAAGTCATGGATGTCATGAATTCACAATGCTACCAGCAGATGTCATGGATGTCATGAATTCACAATGCTACCAGCAGAAGTCATGGATGTCATGAATTCACAATGCTACCAGCAGAAGTCATGGCTGTCATGAATTCACAATGCTACAAGCAGAAGTCATGGCTGTCAAGAATTCACAATGCTACCAGCAGAAGTCATGGATGTCCTGAATTCACAATGATACCAGCATATGTTATGGATGTCATAAATTCACAATGCTACCAGCAGAAGTAATGGATGTCCTGAATTCACAATGCTACCAGCAGAAGTCATGGATGTCATGAATTCACAATGCTACCAGCAGAAGTCATGGATGTCATGAATTCACAATGCTACCAGCAGAAGTCATGGATGTCATGAATTCACAATGCTACCAGCAGAAGTCATGGATGTCATGAATTCACAATGCTACCAGCAGAAGTCATGGATGTCATGAATTCACAATGCTACCAGCAGAAGTCATGGATGTCATGAATTCACAATGCTACCAGCAGAAGTCATGGATGTCATGAATTCACAATGCTACCAGCAGAAGTCATGGATGTCATGAATTCACAATGCTACCAGCAGAAGTCATGGATGTCATGAATTCACAATGCTACCAGCAGAAGTCATGGATGTCATGAATTCACAATGCTACCAGCAGAAGTCATGGATGTCATGAATTCACAATGCTACCAGCAGAAGTCATGGATGTCATGAATTCACAATGCTACCAGCAGAAGTCATGGCTGTCATGAATTCACAATGCTACCAGCAGAAGTCTTGGATGTCTTGAATTCACAATGCTACCAGCAGAAGTCATGGATGTCATGAATTCACAATGCTACCAGCAGAAGTCATGGATGTCCTGAATTCACAATGCTACAAGCAGAAGACATGGCTGTCATGAATTCACAATGCTACCAGCAGAAGTCATGGATGTCATGAATTCACAATGCTACCAGCAGAAGTCATGGATGTCATGAATTCACAATGCTACCAGCAGAAGTCATGGATGTCATGAATTCACAATGCTACCAGCAGAAGTCATGGATGTCATGAATTCACAATGCTACCAGCAGAAGTCATGGATGTCATGAATTCACAATGCTACCAGCAGAAGTCATGGATGTCATGAATTCACAATGCTACCAGCAGAAGTCATGGATGTCATGAATTCACAATGCTACCAGCAGAAGTCATGGATGTCCTGAATTCACAATGCTATCAGCAGAAGTCATAGATGTCATGAATTCACAATGCTACCAGCAGAAGTCATGGATGTCCTGAATTCATAATGCTACCAGCAGAAGTCATGGATGTCCTGAATTTACAATGCTACCAGCAGAAGAAGTCATGGATGTCATGAATTCACAATGCTACCAGCAGAAGTCATGGATGTCATTAATTCACATTACTACCAGCAGAAGTCATGGATATCCTGAATTAACAATGCTACCAGCAGAAATTATGGATGTCATGAATTCACAATTCTACCAGCAGAAGTCATGGCTGTCATGAATTTACAATGCTACCAGCAGAAGTCATGGATGTCATGAATTTGCAATGCTACCTGAAGAAGTCATGGATGTCCTGAATTCACAATGATAACAGCAAAAGTCATGGATGTCATGAATTCACAATGCTTCCAGCAGAAGTCATGGATGTCATAAATTCACAATGCTAACAGCAGAAGCCATGGATATCCTGAATTCACAATGCTACCAGAAGAAGTCATGGCTGTCCTGAATTCACATTGCTGCCAGCAGAAGTCATGGCTGTCATGAATTCACATTGCTGCCAGCAGAAGTCTTGGTTGTCATGAATTTACATTGCTACCAGCAGAAGTCATGGATGTCATTAATTCACAATATTACCAGCAGAAGTCATGGATGTCATTAATTCACAATGCTACCAGCATAAGTCATGGCTGTCATGAATTCACAATGCTACCAGCAGAAGTCATGGCTGTCATGAATTCAGAATGCTACCAGCAAAAGTCATGAATGCCATGAATTCACAATGCTACCAGCAGAAGTTATGGATGTCATGAATTCACAATGCTACCAGCAGAAGTCATGGATGTCCTGAATTCACAGTGCTACCAGCAGAAGTCATGGATGTCCTGAATTCTTAATGCTGCCAGCAGAAGTCATGGATGTCCTGAGTTTACAATGCTACCAGCAGAAGTCATGGATGTCATGAATTCACAATGCTATCAGCAGAAGTCATGACTATCATGAATTATCAATGCGACCAGCAGAAGTCATGGATGTCATTAATTCACAATGCTACCAGCAGAAGTCATGGATGTCATTAATTTACAATGCTACCAGCAGAAATCATGGATGTCATGAATTCACAATGCTACCAACAGACGTCTTGGATGTGACTCTGCTAAGTGAAACTTGCAGAAGTGAATTTTTGTTTTCTGTTAAGTACAAATTTGCAGTTTTAAAAGTACTGTATTTTCATTTTTTGTGTTTCCTAATTGTGTGTTTCTGAACAGTGTGCTGTGTGTCTTTCTGCAGTTATTTTGCTATAAGAGCAGGTGGTGTCATCACTTCTTTGTTATCTGATATTTAATAGCCTAGAGGGGTTCCTCTGTATTTTAAGTGCTAGCCACAAAGTTTGAGAAATCATTTTATGCTCAACTCCTGAGAGACTTGCTTGGCTGCAAACATCTGCATTACAAGCTGAAGCTAAGTGAAACTTGCAGTAGTGCATTTTAGTCTTCTGTTAAGTACAAACTTGCAGTTTTAAAAGTACTGTATTTTCATTTTTTCTGTTTCCTAATTGTGTGTTTCTGAACAGTGTGCTGTATGTCTCTCTGCAGTTAATTCCCCACCCTCCCTCCCTGTTCCTGTGTTGGTATTAGTGTTGGTGGCTCTGGAATTGCCCGCCCCTCCTGTAAGTCTGTATTAGAACACTCCTCCTGGGTCCATCTCATTGCTCAATTAACCGAGTACATTGAGATCATATTCTGAGTCTAGTGTTCACTCTACTTTATACAGAGAGAAGATATGAGAAGGCCAGCCCACTTAGGTTCTTTCTTCCTCTCTTCTTGCACTTAAAAAAATGTTTGCACTTTGTTCTTTTGCTTCTACTGAATTTGTGTTTCCTCCTACTTTATTTTGCTTTTCTTAAAAATACTCAATTTTATTTATTCTGCTGCATTTATTACTGCTTGGTCGTAGTCTGATTAAATTGTAACTGTTATTCTAAGTCTTTTGGTTTAAGCACTTGGGCTTCATACAGGCTGTTTTACATTAAGGTGGTTTGTGGTCTGCACTGTTGTGGCAGGACAGGTAGCTTACATCCTTCTAAGCTGGTAATTACTGATTGAAGGCCCAGTGTCTGCTATTCTAAAAGTGTATTAGTTCTGGCTTAAGCACTTGGGCTTCAGGCCAGTTATTCTACATTAAGAAGGTTTGTGGTATGCACTCTTGTGGGAGGAGAGGCTGGATTCTGCCCTTCTGAGCTGGGAATTTCTGGTCACAGGCTTATTGTGACTGCTTATTTGAACTGTTTCTTTCTGAAATTGGTGCACATTGCTGTAGCATAGACCAGATTCAGGCCTGTTGAATCTATCTTTGTTTGTATAACGTGAGCACTGATCCAGGCCATCTTTTTTTGGAGAAGGTTCCCCTGCACCCTAGTAAGCAGGGGTGTGCAGTTAGAACTTGTCTGATTGAAGACTGCTGGAACAGGGCTCAGTTTTGAGCTTTTTTCTGGTTAATTGGGTAACTTGTTTAAGTCAGTTTGTTCATTTTCTATTGTTTTATATATATATATATATATATATATATATATATATATATATATATATATATATATATAATTGCACTTTATTCATCTGCTTTTACTGTATTTGTGTTTCTTCCTACTTTATTACTGGGGGCATTGACTACAACTCTGATCTGCGATATATAACAATAAGTATCCTTTTCTGTGCTTTTAAACTGTTTTTTTGAGTGTATCTGCTTTATTTTCTGAAAAAAAAAATATATATATATATATATATATATATATATATATATATATATATATACTTGCTTCCCGCCTTTCTAAGTTAGTATAGTCCAGTTTTCAGGTTAGTGCTGAATTCAGGGCTGTGTTACAAATCTCTGTGTTTGTCCATACCTTACTTGGATAGAAGGCAGTTTCTCTGTTCACCTATGAGAGAGGGGAGCTTTGAGCAGCCTATCTGTCCCTGGAGGAGTGGTTTCAGCCCAGAAATTAGTAGTTTATTGGCCATCTTGGGCTAATTTTTCTTTCTTTCTTTTCCATGCTATAAATACCATATTTGCCTGGTTTTGCATGCTGGGCAGCACCAGTTAGCGAGGGTAAAACTATTCCTGACTCCACAAAGTCTCCTCTTCATTTTTTCCCTTGGCACTAGACAAACGTTCAACTTAAGCACTCAAGCCATTCATTTCTCAGCCCAGCACTTGCTCAAAACTTATACCAAGCACTTATAAATCCTAGCACTAGACCCTTCTGTACTGTACAGAAGGACAAGGCTCTCTAATCGACCTTACCAGCCATCCAGTAAAACAGTTCACTGTACCTATTCAGGCATGTCCAAAGGGCAGTTTCAGGTGTACTCTCCAGTCCAACTGGTGAATCTGGGCATTTTGAGGCAATATTACAACTGCCTCATGTACACAGACAACCCCCTCCTCCTACCACCAAACACTAATACATGCAAGAGATGCAGTTATACAGCCAAACTAGAGGCTAAGCTCTTTCAACCCAAGACTGGATCAGACAGTCAAGAGGAGAAGGGAAATACTTGCATCACACCACCAGTCTTACACAGACCCATTAAACCAGCACCGGCAAAAAACACACATAAATACATGAAAACATACTCGGAGGCTCTAAATAAAAATATGCAAAACCAACAGAGACCTCCAAAGCAAACATCCAAGCAACCTCCACCACCCAACACAAATTATGAAATACATATTTCACAAAACCAATGTGCTATGCAATCTCAGCCCTTAAGGCAAAGTAACATACACAACATACTAGTAATAGGTGACTCTATAGTCAGCCACACTGACGTCCCACTCACTAGGCTGAATAAGGAGAAGGTTACTGTTAGCTGCCTGTTGGGTGCCAGAATCCGCCACATAACACAAGCACTCAGGTCACTCAAGAACAAGTACAAATATGACTCTGTCATTGTCCATGTTGGTGTGAATGACTTGAGCCATACCTCCCTGGACTACATGAAGAGAGACATGGAAGAGCTCTCTGATCACGTAGCCCAAGTTGGTATGACCCTGACCCTGAGTAACATCCTGCCCTCACCAAGAATGATACCATGGTATAAAGAAAAAATTCTCGATTTCAACAATTGGCTAAGTTTCTGGTGCCATTCAAAGGGGATCCAGTGTCTGTCCACCTGGGATGACATGCTTGACAAGCCACGCTGCTTTGCTAGAGATGGCTTGCACCTGTCACCTTTAGGCTTTCGAATACTGGCCAAGGCTCTTGCCACCCCCATAGTGCCTTTTTTAGGCAAGGCTCAAAAGACAAACCCACTGTCGTAAATAGCACAAGTAACAAAAACTGAGGGTAATGCTACTCAATGCCAGAAGTCTAAACCTCAAAATGCACGCACTCGAGGCACTCCTCAGTATGGAGAAAATCGATATATGTGCATTAACAGAAACCTGGTTTAAGGCTCCAGAGAGCACCCCAGCACAGGCTACAACTCATACCATACATTTCGGCCACAGAACCCAAACCGAAATACAAAAGGCAGGGGCATAACCATATTCATCAAGGATACCCAAACCTCCAGGTTAGTGGCACAGCACTATGCTTCAGAGATCATCCATGTGCAACTAACAATGGGCAAAACTGCAATTCAAATTGTAGCTTGCTACAAATCACCCACCATGTCCCAGGACCCCCATTTCACATTTTTGGAAACACTGGAAAACATAAAGGTCCTACCAAACACCCTAATATTGGGTGATTTCAATTACTCAAACAATAACTGGGAGAACTACTCAAGTACTAACTCCCTTGCCCAACTTTTCCTAAAATTTATAAACTCAAATGCCCTGGTTCAACTGGTCAGCACTCCCACCAGAGGTGACAACATATTGGGCCTGGTCATCACCAACATGGGTGACCGGTGTTCCACACCAGAGGTCAACTCCCTGCTGGTTAGATCTGACCATAAACAAATCACTTTGGATATCCATATTCCGCCCCCATCCCCGGACAAGAAAACCACCTGAAAAACTTTTCAAAAGCAAACTTCACGTTACTTAAGACCGAGGTGGGAAGTTTCAAAGCCCCCATGCTGAAGGTTAACACAGTCCAAGCTGCAAAATCCTTTACTAATGAATTCAACGGGCATTTACAAGAATGCATGGATCATGCCATCCCAAGCAAAACCAAGACTCACTCCTCAAAGAAAAGGAAACCAGTCTGGTGGACCCCTGCCATAAGCAAGCTATACAATAGAAGGAGGAAACTAGTACAGAAAAGAGTAAAATCCCAAGAAGGGAAGACATCCCTGATCAGTATCAGCAAGAAACTACGATCCCTCATAAAATCATCCAAGGCAAGCTTTGAAAGAAAAATTGCCAAGGACTCCAAAGATAACCACAAGGCATTCTTTACCTATGTCAATATTCTAAGTGGCAGTGCTCAGTATCAGCAAGAACCTATGATCCCTCATCAAATCATCCAAGGCGAGCTTTGAAAGAAAAATTGCCAAGGAGTCCCTAGATAACCACAAGGCATTCTTTAGCTATGTCAAAAATCTAAGTGGCAATGCTCAGATCTGCTCGGAGTTAGTGCAGAATGGCACAAAATACACTGAAACGACCAATATCGCCAACATCCTGACAGACAGGTTTAGTGCAAACTCCACCCCCAAAAGGGCCCATAAGCATACCGGAAGAATGTAGAGTCCCTGAAATCACAGACACTCAGGTTAAAACAGCCCTCTCAAAAGCCAAAAACACAGCATCAGTGGGACTGGATGGTGTCCCAGGCTGCGTCCTGCATGAGCTCAAAGATGAACTAACCCCTCACCTAAACACACTGTTCAAACACAGCCTCTCCACAAGCTACATACCCATAGAGTGGTGCATAGCAATGGTTATTTTGCTCCACAAAGGTGGAACCACAACAGACCCCAGGAACTATCACCCTATAAGCCTGACTAGCTTGGTCTGCAAGGCTATGGAGTGCATCATCATGGAACTCATTAACAGAGACATTGGGAACCTCCAAACACTGGACCCTACCCAGTTGGTCTTTGTTAAGGGCAGATCATGCCTCCTAAACCTGGTGGACTTCTTTAGACAGTTACCAAGGCTATAGACGAGGGAAAGGTGGTACACACAGCCTAACTAGACCTCACTAAGGCCTTCGACATCATTACCCTTTCTGGTATTATAGACAAGCTCACCAGCCTGAACATAAACCCCTACGTCACAAGATAGGTTGCCAGCTGGCTCATGGACAGTACCCACATGATGAGAGTTGCGGGAGCTAGGTCCGACTCTAAACTGGTTACAAGTGGCGTTCCCCAGGGCTCAGTCCTAGGACCCCTCCTGTTCAGCATATACTTCTCAGAGGTGCAGGCAAGCACAGGAGGACTATGGCTTACCAAGTTCACAGACAACTGCAAACTAGGGGCTATAATTGACTCTCCAGCTGACACAGACATCCTCCAAAAGGGTCTCACTGAGACGGATACCTGGTGTCAAAATAATGGCCTCAAGCTAAATGCCAAAAAGTGCATAGTCATCCCCTTTGGAAAAAACAAAGTACCCACAAACTACCACATAGGTGGTAGTCCCCTAAATACGGAAGACATAATAAGGGATCTGGGGACCCAAGTAGATAGTAATCTCATCTTTGATAATCACATTGCAAAAGTGGTTAGAAAATCCTTCTACGTGGCCCACCTAATCACAAAAGGGTTCGCATCCAGATCAAAAGAGGTCATTGTGCCCCTCTACTCATCACTCATCAGGCCCATCATAGAGTACAATGCCCCATTTTGGATGTACCTCACAAGACACCTACAACAGCTGGAAAGACCACAGAAGTACCTCACCAAGAGGATCACTGGCCTTAAACAGAAGCCCTATGCAGCTCAACTGATGAAACTTCAGTTGTACTTGGTTGCGTACCGCCTACTCAGAGATGATCTCTGCCTGACATACAAGGCCATGTCCAACCCAGAATTGATGGACATGCTCCACCTAAAGAAAACCTTATCCCCTCGAGCCACATGCTCTAGGGATCTAAATCTCACCACAACAATAAATAGGAAGTGCTGAAGTGATAGATTCCTGTCCCAGAGACTTCCAATGCTTTGGAACAAGATCCCAATCTACATTAGGCAGAGCTCCTCACTAACACTCTTCAAAAGAAACCTTGATGAGTGGATGGGAAACAGAAAGTTTACCCCGAGGATCACTTCATTGGCTTTGCTGGACAGAGGCACAGGGAACTAATCTAAGGGAGCAGCGAAAGCCAACACATTCCAGCTAGGCTTATAAATTCCTTCAGGCAGATAGCCTAGTACCAACCTATGAACCTATATCATGAATTCACAATGCTACAGGGAAAAGTCATGGATGTCATGAATTCACAATGCTACCAGCAGAAGTCATGGATGTCATGAATTCACATTGCTACCAGCAGAAGTCATGGATGTCATGAATTCCCAATGCTACCAGCAGAAGTCATGGATGTCATGAATTCACAGTGCTACCAGTGAAGAGTTGCAGAAGGAAAATAAGGAGCTAAGAGAAGAACATTCATATTTGTTTTCTGAATTTCAGATGATTAGATAAAAAATGAATACACTTTGAAGACAGATATTCATATTACTGTTTTGCCCGAGAAGGAATAAAGGTAAGACTGTAGGGCAAAGGTGGCTTCCTGGCAGGACAAATTCGATAGTAATACCAAAAAGGGTGGAAGTTATCAGGGAATAAGGAAACTTCTATAGGCAATGAGGCCCTCTTCCTGTGGAGTGTGACATCAGAGTAACTCTCAGTCCTGTGGAGTGTGACATCAGAGTAACTCTCAGTCCTGTGGAGTGTGACATCAGAGTAACTCTCAGTCCTGTGGAGTGTGACATCAGAGTAACTCTCAGTGGTTCATTATTTCCCAGCAGCCCCCAGCTTGTTCATTATTATTACTTGCATATCACTGGAGTAACAGAGTTGTACCATAAGAGGAACAGATTTGTATCATGGCGGTAACATTTGTACCACATGTGCAGAGGACAAATAGAAACAATGTCTGCTTCCTTTCCAGCAAACTGACAGAGGTACAGCTTAATAAAAACCTGCATACTCCAGAGGTGTAGCTAGTTTTTCTGGTGGCCAATGCCACCCCCTAATTTGGTGAGTACCATCTTCAACTTTATATTGAAAAATAATGAAGAAAAGGTCCATTCATGACCCAGTTTGGTGCTTCATACCGCTTACGGAGCAAGCCAGGTCTACATCTACGCTCCTCCACTGTAAGGAACAGCAACAACAACAAAAATACGTTTCTGTACTTTTTAAATTGTAGCAAGCTGTTTGCTACATTTGTAAGAAAGAGCTGAAAAAGTTTATGCTAGGTACAGAGCTCTGAAGAGCTTCAGCTCTTATAATATTGAATGCTGGCACTGCACTTAAGATCAATCAGGGTCTGCTGACCATGCCCTCTAACACTTTGTGCCCGTGGCAGTTGCCCACTTTGCTCCATCCCTAGCTACATGTCTGCAAACAGGGAAGGAATCCTTATGAGAAAACAGTGGATGGATTAGCTGTTCATCCCTGAGCTGCTTATGTGATGAAGTATGACGATGTATGCATAAGTCAGCAAGTCAAAGTTACTCACGAACAAGTGATGCAGTCAGTTATGTTGTTCTTCTTTCGGCTTTTCCCAGTTAGGGGTCACCACAGCGGAACTCGGTCCGCTAATAATTGGCAGTAGATTTTTATGGTGCCAAGGTGCCAGCTCGAAGCCTAGCCGAAGGCATGCCCTATGCATGTCTTTCGAATGCCACTTGACCACGGGGAGGACATGCAGCCTCCATACAGAAGGCGCTCCAGCCGAGAATCGAACGGGAGAACCTCTTGCTGTGAGGTGACAATGCTACTGCTGCACCACTGTGGTTACAGTCAGTTATGCATGGATACATAATATTTTTTATAGTTATATAATTTATTTTTTTGCATGCACTCACTGTGGACAACTCTTTTCATGGGTGAACCAAGAAAATACTCAAGATCTGAAACACGAAGATTTATTCAACCAACAACAGACTGTTGTTGGTTGAATAAATCTTTGTTTGTTCAATAATAATGTCGTCAGTGCACACTGTGGTTCGAATTTCATTTTATTTTCTTGGTTGAACCTTTGTTGGTTCTGGGGGACTGTTTAATTCTTTTCATGGGTGACGCAGAAAATGCTGTTTGGTTAAGTGACTTGCTCATATCATACAGTACAGAAATTAAGTATTATGAGAAACAAACCCTGACAAAAACATAAAAAATTTTGGCACAACATCATCTTAATATATTGCACTAAACTGATACACCGATGCAAAGAATTATACATGTCTAATTTGTATTTAAATATTTATGTAAGGGGTGTAATAACAGAATTATTATACATGATTAAGTAAGACAGTGTCACATAAGGATAAGTAAAACACAGATCTATGTATGGGCATGTGATATAGAGTTATTATACACAAGTAAGTAATATGGAGTTATGCGCAAATATGTGATACAGACTTGTTATACAGAGGTAAATAATTTAGAATCACCTGTAGATACATAATGTAAGAGTTATGCATTATTCCCATTTAATACTTGCACAGATAAATAATACAAAGTCACTTGTAGCGAAAGTAATACAGGTAGTTGTATATGGTAATGTAATATAGAGTGATTATACAAAGTTAAGTAATACATAATATAATTGGATAAAGAAATATGGAGACTTATGTATGGCCATGTGATACTATACAGGTAAGTAATATGGACTCACCTGTGGGTAAGTATTATAGAGAATTATTTAAGAGAATTATCTATGTATACGTGATGCTAAGTTATTATACACTGATATGTAATACAGGGTCATCTATGAGTAAGTAATACATAGAGTTAAGTATGAGCATGTACTATATACTTGTTATATATAGATGAGTAATAATAAATCATCTATAGGTAAATAACACTGAGAGATATGTGTGAGCATGTAATACACTCACAGATAAGTAATAAAAAGTCAGCTATGGATAAGTAAGGTTATGCAATGCAGAGATATACAAAGGTAGGTAATATCTTATCATATATAGGTAAGTAATACAGGGAGTTATGTACTATCATATGATATGATAGAGGAGTCACCTATGGGTAAGTATTGAAGAGAATTATCTAAGAGTTATTTAATGGCATACGATATTTATTTTTTATTTATTTATTTTACATTTGTTGACTGGGCTAGTCTAACTGGATACATGTCCATTTTCAGTACAGGCCCGGGGAGAAAAGCTCCAACACACACAATACAATATAGAATGTTGCTGCAGTCCACGCTTAACACATCTGTTGTAAATAATAATACAATACACATAGTGAACATAACACAAACAGTAAAAGGTAATGTACAAAAATATGTTACTATATACATATGTACATATTTAAATTGCAATATCATGGTCTCTTTGGTTCTTTAAGGATAAGTCTGTAGTTAGTACACAAGAGTAAAAGGTGAAGAGTATTCATTAGTATAAAGAAAAAGAGTTAGTCAGGGTTAGTACAAGGGCATAACCAATGTGTTCTAAGATATAGTTTTAGTTTCTGTTTAAAAAGTGTTATTGAGGACAGAGATAAGAGTTCAGTGGGTAGTAGGTTCCAGTGCTTTCCAACAGTATTAGAGAACAGAGAGTCTCCTGCCAAGTTGTTGGATCTGCTTGTACAAATAAGTAGTTTATTTGAAGAATGTAATTTTTTAAGATTATTGTAAGGGGTAATGAGGCTAGAGAGTATTGGGGTATTGGTGGGTTGATACAGGGTCTTATGGGCAATAGCAAGCTGTTGAAATTGAAGCTGATTTTGAAACTCTAGCCATCCTAGCTGCTTTAGATTAAGACAATGATGAGTTCTACAAGGAGAGCCAGTGGCAAATCTAGCAATATTATTATAGGAAATTGCCAGTTTGTTGAGGTTGTTTTTTGAGAGATTAGTGTATATAGGTGAAGCATAGAGGAGTGTGGAGATTGAGTGTGGGCTATAGTGGTTCTAGCTAATGGTGTAAGGAAGGGTTTGATTCTATAGAGGGACCCCAAATTCTTATTGACTGTTTTTATTGTGTTGTTAATATGAGTATCAAAGTTAAGGTTGCTATCTATTGTTATTCCTAAACGTTTGGTGGTTGGGTCAGGAGATATGAGAGTGCCATTATTAGATACGAGTGTGAAATATGCAGGGGTGGACTTCCGGGTTGGAGTAAAAAGTAAAAGTTTATTTTTTGGGGGGTTTAGGAGGAGGCAGTGGTTTAAAAACCATTGTTCTACTGTATTAAATGCTTTTTGGGTAAGGGACTGTAGTTCAGATGGAGAAGTGGCTGAGCATATTATTGTGGAGTCGTCTGCGCAATACCAAGTAATTATACGCAGGTAAGTAATATGGAGTAAACTATGGGTAAGTAACACAGAGCATTATGTATGGACACACAACACCAAGTTATTATGCACAAGTAAATAATATAAAGTCACCTCTGGGTAAGTAATACAGAGTCGTGTATGGTCATGTGATATTACACAGGTAGGTAATATGGAGTCACCTATGTATAACTAATACACAAACGTGTACTAACATATGATACAGAGAGTAATCTCAAGGTAAGAAATACAGAGCTACCTATGGGTAAATGATGCAGATAATTGTGTATGCACATGTGAAATAGAGAGTTATATTCAGGTATGTAATACACACTTATTTATGAGTAAGTGATACACAGTGCTGTGTATGAACATGTGATACAGAGAGATATACCTGGATAAGTAATATAGAGGTAGCTATAGGTAAGTGACACAGACAGATGTGTATTAGCATGTGTTGCAGAGAGTTATACATAGTACAAAGTTACCTACTGGCAAGTGATACAGATATATGTACATGTGATTAGATTGTTATAATCAGGTAAGTAATACAGATGAGCATGTGATTCAGGGAAGCATACTTAGGTAAGTGATGCAGATTTACCTATGGATAAGAGATACACAGAGATGTATATGGAGTTATACACATGTAAGCAATACAAGATTACCTACAGTTAAGTGATACAGATACATGTGTATGAGCATGTAATACAAAACGTTATACTCAGATAAGTAATATGGAGTTGCCTACAGGTAAGTTATACACAGAGATGTGTAGCAGCATAAAATACTGAACATTATACTCAGTTAAGTAATAGAGTTACCTGTATGTAAATGATACAGATAGAGTGATATACTGTAAACATGTGTTGCAATTATACTCAGGTAAGTAATGCAGCATTACCTATATATAAGTGATACAGAGAGACTGATATGAGTATGTGCTGCAGAAAGTTATGCTCAGGTTAGTAATAAAGTTACCTATATGTAAGCGATACAGAGAGATTGATATGAGTATGTGCTGCAGAAAGTTATACCCAGGTTAGTAATAAAGATGCCTATATGTAAGCGATACAGAGAGATTGATATGCATATGTGCTGCAGAAAGTTATACTCAGGTAAGTATTACAGAGTTACCTATATGTAAGCGATACAGAGAGATTGATATGAGTATGTGCTGCAGAAAGTTATACTCAGGTAAGTAATAGAGAGGTACCTGTATGTAAATGATAAAGAGAAATTGATATGTGCATGTGTTTCAGAAAGTTATACCCAGGTAATTAGTACAGAGTTACCTACAGCTAGATGTGTATGAGCATGTGATATAGATAATTATACTCTGATAAGCGATACAGACTATCCTGTATGTGAAAGCGACAGATATATGTGTATGGGAATGAGATACAAAGAGTGATACTTGGATTAGTAATAGAAAGTAACCTAAGGTAAGTGGAAAAGATAAAATGTGCATGAGGATGTCCTACAGAAAGTTACAGTCTAGTAGGTAATTCCAAGAAACCCTTAGGTAAGTGATGCAGCTAGATGTGTATGAGCATGTGATTCAGAGAGTTATGTATGGGCGCATAATAAAAAGTTTTAAACTCAGGTAAGTGATATGGATAGATATGTATGAGCATGTGATTCAGAGAGTTATGTATAGGCGCATAATAAAAAGTTTTAAACTCAGGTAAGTGATATGGATAGATATGTATGACCATGCAGGTTCATAGGTAAGTGCTAGGCTAGCTGCCCTTTTGGGCTATTTTAAGCCCACCCAATTCCCTTCAAAGATGAGAAACAAACCTAGTATTTTTTTCCCATTGAGGTTAACACCTTAAAAGTTATGCCAGTCCTGAACTCCTAAGGGTTTTATTCAGGTAAGCAATACAGATGTACCTATGGGTAAGTAATACAGAAAGATGTGTATGAGCATGTGAAACAAAGTTATACTTAGGTTAAGTAATACAGAGTTACCTATGGGTAAGTGAAACAAAGAGATGTATATGAACATGTGACACAGAGAGCTCTAATGAGGTAAATAATACACAGTTTATTTTATTTTATTTATTTATATTTGTTTACCAGAAAATTCCGACTGGAGGCAGGTCCTTTTTCTGCGGATGCCCGGGGAGAAAAGCTCCACATCATGTGCATGATAGAGATACAAAGTTGCAGCAATAGTAAATATTACAGGTTGTTGGCTTTAATACAATAACAAGATATTGATTATCAACAGTATAAACAGTAAATGTTGCAAGTTAAGATAGTTTCTTGTCGTTTATAATATTAGTAACAAAGTTGTCAGGCAAGATTTTTAAGTATGTAAAGACAACCAGCTAATTCTGACTGGTTAGTAGTCGCAGTAGTATAGTTGGGTTAAGAGTCTAGGTGGGGGGGGGGGGTAAGGGTGGGAGTGTTAGTCTGGATTAGAACAAGGACAAAGCCAGTGCAAGTTTAAGTGGAATTTGAGTGCAGTCTTGAAAAGGCTGCTGGAAGGTAGAGTAGTTATAGAGGGTGTGGGATTGTTCCAAAGTTTAGATATGGTACATGGAAATATGGCTTCTGCTGAGATTTTAGGTTTGATAACAGTGAGTTGATTTTTGTTGCTTGATCTTAGGGGCCTAGTGGAGTGATAGGGCTGGAGAAGAGTTTGAGGGGAAGGGATGTTATGGGGGTGAAGTTTATGAGTGAGTGTGAGTTGATTAATGTGAAAAAGTTGTGGGAGTTCTAGCCAGTTTAGTTATTTAAGGGAGATACAATGATGGCTGCGGTAGGAAGTTCCAGTGGCAATTATAGCAGTTTTGTTGTAACAAGCATCCAGCTTGTGTAGGTCTGCCTGTCTAAGGTTAGTAAGTATGGGGGATGCATAGAGTAGGGTGGAGAGTAACTGGGAATTGACTATGGATATTCTAGCCGCCTTGGTTAGGAATTGGTGGCTTCGATATAATTCACAAAGTTTCTTGTGAACTTTCTTTATTGTGAGAGATATGTGGCTGTCAAATCTAAGTTTGTTGTCTCTTTCCAAACCAAGTAATTTTGTGTGTTCTGATGGAGAGATGATGGTATTGTCTTTGGCAAGAATGTTGAAGTAGGGGGTGTTTTGGGTGACTTTGTAAGGTTGGAACAGGAGAAGGTTTGTCTTACTTGAGTTGAGTATGAGCTGAGCATTGGAGCTTTCTACAGAAGAGAATGATTCCTGTGTGATTTGTTGTAGTTCTGGTAGAGTGGGGGCAGAGCAGATGAGAGCAGAGTCATCTGTGTACTGTATAAGAGATGCTTGTGTGATGGCAGCATGTAGGTTGTTAGAGAAAGGTGAGAATAGCAGAGGGCCAAGGATAGACCCTTAGGGAATTCCAAGAGTAACTGGGAGGTGAGGTGATAGGCTATCGTCCCAGATTACTGATTGCTGGTGTCCATGTAGATAGCTGTGGAACCAGTTGCAGGCTGATTGTGAGAAGGAGAGGTTGGGGAGAGTAGGAGTAGCAGCTCATGAGATACCATGTCAAACGCCTTTGAGAGATCTAGAAGTACTGCAGTAGAGAACAGGCCATTGTTTTTGTGATGAAGTATAGTGTTGGTGAAGGAGAGCAGAGCAGAGGCAGTGCTGTGATATGGCCTGAAACCATGTTGGGTTTTGGAGAGGAGATTATTAGCTAGGAGGTAGTTGGAGAACTGGGTGTTGATACATTTTTCAAGTATCTTGGAGAGAGGGGAGAGGATAGCAATGGGGCAGTAATTGGAGAGGTCAGTGGAGGGGGTGCCTTTGTGGAGGGGAATGATGTGGGATATTTTCCATATAGAGGGAACAATGCCTTCTGTTATGGAATGGTTGATTAGAATTGAAATTGGGTAGGCTAGTGTATCAGCTGCAATGTTCAAGTATTCAGAGGGGAGGTTGTCAGCTGCGAGTTTGGTGGGTTTAAGTTTTGACAATAGTCTTTTTATGTTGGAGGTAGGTACTGAGGTGAAGAAGAAAAGAGGAGTGGGGGGTTAGGGTTAGGAGTTGGGGGACTGTTGTAGGGAAGTGTTGTTTGTTTAGAGATGTTATAGTTTCAGTGAAGTGTTTGTTGAAGGATTCAGCAATACTGCTGGAGGAGGGGGGAATGGAAGGCTGGGGGGTATCAACCTTCCCTGGGTGGAGGATATTGTTAATAGTGGACCAGAATTGCTGAGGGTTGTGGTTGGGAGAGTTTAGGGTGGATTTATAGTAGAGCAATTTGTCTAATTTTATATGCTTTTTGGCTTTATTGTGCAGTTCAAGGAATGATTGCCTATCTGAGATATTTTTTGTTTGTCACCAGTGCTCCCAGGCCTTATCTCTGGATTTCATTAGGGTTCTGGTGGTCTTTTGTAACCATGGGGCATGCCTGGATCTGACTTTGGCATTTCTTACAGGAGCATGGGTGTTTAGGATGGAGAGGAAGGTACTGTTGAAGAAGTGGACAGCCTAATCTAGGTTTATGTATTTTATTGGTGACCAGTTATTTTTTTGCAGGGAGGAGATGAAGGAGTTGGGGTTGAAGTTGGACTTGTTCTTTATTTGCCTGTAGATGATGGGCTTGACACTCTTTGTGTGGTGCAGAATTAGGAAAATGGGGGAGTGGTCACTAAGACTGTCAGGTAAGCAGCCTGCTAGGTAAGAGTGAGGGGCTTTGTTGACTAGGATCCAGTCAAGTAAGGTATGATTGTTAGGGTTTTTGTTTGGGTAGGAGATTGGATGAGTTGAGTGAACCCATGGAGATTAAGGTGAATGGTTGGGAGATTGTTATTACAAGATAGCCAGTTGATGTTAAAGTCTCTGAGAATGATGATTCCCTGGGCTAGAGATAGAGTAGCCCAGCTCAAGAGATTTTCTAGGGGGTGTAATATTTTACCCTGGTGGGAAATAGCATCCTATGATATTGAATGTTTTGTTTGGGTTTAGTTTGAGATTGGCATAAAGGATTTCTTCATTGTTGTGGTGAGGGGCAGATGTGTTCAGGAGTTGAATATTGAGGTGGTGTTTAAATATCAGTGCTACACCACCTAATTTTTTGGACAATCTGTCTGTGTGAAGGATGTTGTGTTCAGGTGGAAGTATTTCCTCACTCTTGATGTGAGGTTTGAGCCAGGTTTCAGTTAGGAAGAGAATATCTGGGGAATATATGCTTATGCTGGCATGTAGTTCTTGGATTTTATTGCACATGCTTCTGATGTTTAGGGACATTATAAGTAGGTCTGTTGTTTTTTTGTTGGCTAGGAGTTGAGTTGTGGGGGGTTGCTTGGACTAGGGTTTGTGGCTGGGTTGGATTTGGGAGGACCAGGGTTTGGATGGATGTCTCCATATAGAGGGTGTTTAGGATATGTTTTATATACATAATCAATTGCTTATGGTATCTTAGGGATATTTTATTTTTGAGTGTGTTACCTATAGGTAAGTGATACAGATAGAGGTGTATGAGAGTGTGATACAGAATGTTATTCTCAGGGCAGTAATAAAGAGTCACCTTCAAATAAGTGATACACAGGGATTTTTGTAAACATATGATGCTGAGAATTACACTCAGCTAAGTAATACAGAGTTACCTGTGAGTAAGTGATGCAGACAGATACATGTGCATGAGCATGTGATACAGAGGGCTATTCCCAGGTATGTTGTACAGCGCTACCTGTGAGTAAGTGATACAGACATATAGATGTACATGAGCATATGATACAGAGGGCTATTCCCAGGTAAGTAGTACAGAGCTACCTATGAGTAAGTGATACAGACATATAGATGTACATGCGCATGTAATACAGAGGGCTATTCCCAGGTAAGTAGTACAAAGCTAGCTGTGAGTTTGTGATACAGACAGATAGATGTGAAGGAGCATGTGATACAGAGGGTTATTCCCAGGTATGTAGTACAGAGCTACCTGTGAGTAAGTGATACAGATAGCTAGATGTGTGGGAGCATGTGATACCAAGGGCTATTCCCAGGTAAGTAGTACAGAGCTACCTGTGAGTAGTACAGAGCTACCTGTGAGTTTGATACAGACAGCTAGATGTGCAGGAGCATGTGATACAGAGGGCTATTCCCAGGTAAGTAGTATAGAGCTACCTGTGAGTCAGTGGTACAGACAGATAGAAGTGCAGCAGCATGTGATACAGAGGGCTATTCCCAGGTAAGTAGTACAGAGCTACCTGTGAGTTTGTGATACAGACAGCTAGATGTGCAGGAGCATGTGATACAGAGGTCTATTCCCAGGTAAGTAGTACAGAGCTACCTGTGTGTCAGTGATTCAGACAGACAGATGTGGAGGAGCATGTGATACAGAGGGCTATTCCCAGGTAAGTAGTACAGAACTACCTGTGAGTAAGTGATACAGACTGATAGATGTGCATGTGCATCTGATGCAGAGAGTTTTGCTTAGCTAAGTAATAGTCACCCATTGTAAGTGATATAGATAGATAGATATGTATGAGCATGTGACTGAGTTATTCTTAGGTAAGTAATACAGAGTTACTTACAGGTAAGTGATACAGTTGGTTGTGTACGCAAATGGGATACAGAAAGTTATACACAGGTAAGTAATACACGCTTATCTACATCTAAGTGATACACAGAGCTGTGTATGAGCACGTGATGCAGAGCGTAATACTCAGGTAAGTAATACAGAGTTACTTACAGGTAAGTGATATAGAGAGAGATGTGTATGAGCATATGATAGAGAGAGTTCTACTTGGCTAAGTGATACAGAGTTGCCATTGGGTGAGTGCTAGAAAGACACATATCAGCATGTGATACAGAAGGTTATACTCTGGTAAATAATTCAGAGTTGGCCATGGGTAAGTGATACAGATAGGTGTGTATAAGCATGTGATACAGAGAGCTGTACTGAGGTAAGTAATACAGATATATGCATGGTATAGAAAGATATGTAAGAATGGGATAGAGAGTTATACTCATGTAATACAGAGTTACTTATAGGTAAGTGATGTAGAGAGAAGTATGTATGAGCATATGATGCAGAGTGTTACAGATAGGTAAGTAATACAGATATATGCATGGTATAGAAAGATGTGTAAGGGGGTAGAGAGAGAGTTATACTGAAGTAATAGAGAGTTACTTCTAGGTAAGTGATATAGAGAGAGGTGTGTATGAACATGTGATACACAGAGTTACAGATAGGTAAGTAATACAAAGTTGTCTATAGGAAAATGATACAGATAGGTGTGTAAGACCTCTAGGGGAGTGATAGAAAGATATATATCAGCATGCGATACAGGAAGTTGTGCTCTGGTAAATAATTCAGAGTTGGCCATGGGTAAATGATACGGATAGGTGTGTATGACCTCTGGATGAGTGATAGAAAGATATATATCAGCATGTGGTACAAAAAATTATACTCAGGTAAGTAATTCAGAATAACCTACAAGTAAGTGAAAAAGACAGATTTGTATGAGGATGTAATACAGAAAGTTATACTCTGATAGGTAATACAGAGAAACCTTTAGGCAAGTAATACAGAGTTATCTACAGACAGATGAGTATGAACATGTGATACAGACAGCAATATTCAGGTAATTAATACAGAGTTACCTGTGGATAACTGATATAGAGAGATGAGTTTGAGCATGTGATACAGAGAGCCATACTTAGATAAGTAATACAGAGTTACAAGCAGATGCGTGATACACAGAGATGTGTGCAGGCATGCACTCTGAATTACTTACTTGAGTAAATGCTCGTAAACATCTCACCTTAGATGTTTATACACATGTGGTACTGAAAATTATACTCCAATAAGTCATATAGTTACCTCTGGGTAAGTGATACAGATAGGTGTGTATGAGCATCTGATACAGAGTTATACACAGGTAAGTAATACAGGTAAGTAATACAGAGTTGCCTATCGGTTAGTGATGCAGAAAGATGTATATGAACATGTAATACAAAGAGTTATTCTCAGATTACTAATACATAGGTTCATAGGTTCATTTGTGATTAGTAGGCTAATGATCCAAGGGGTCTTTTTATGTGTAGCCATGATTCCTAAATGTTTCTGACAAGTTTGGATATGCTAGGGTTATTTCTACAGGTATATGTAGGTTAGGGTTATTTCTAAGGGTTTATGTTGGCCAGGGTTATTTCTAGTTGTATATGTAGGCTTGGGTTATTTCAAAGGATATATCTAATCTTGGGTTTGGTGGCCAAGCACTCATAGGCTGCGTCTCTGTAATAGAGACATAGGTGTCAGTCCAGGACTAAGTTTTTGATTCCACATCCACTGTCCAACTTACACTTGCATTGGGTTAGGGAGGAACTCTGCTTCATATGGCTGGGAAGCCTGTTTTAGAGAAGGAATAGTCTCTGAGACACATACCTGCCCCTCTAACATGTAGTATTTATGTTGCAGACAAGGTTTGGGTCCCTAGATTGGGTAATTTTGATTCTATTAATTTTGCAGATGTGTAGTAGGTCCATCAGAGTGGGATCAGAAGATGCTTTGTAGGCCAGGCAGAAATTGTCTTTAAGCAGTCTGTAGGAGACCAAGTACAGGGCTGGAGCTTTGAAGTAATCTGCGTACTATATGTTATTTATGCCCTTTATCCTTTATGTGAGGAATCTCTGTGGACACTGCAGTTGCTGCATATGCTTGGTCAGGTACATACCAAATGGGATAGTGTACTCAATATTTGGTCTGACTAGAAATGAGTTCACTGGAATAATAATATTCTTAGACCTGGATGCACAACATGGAATGATTTGGCTCCACATTGAAAGTTGGAACTTGAAATGTTGAGACAAAAAAGCAGAAAAAATAAAAAACTGTAAACACAGTTTGTGTGCGTCTGTGTGTGTGTGTGTGTGTGTGTGTGTGTGTGTGTGTGTGTGTGTGTGTGTGTGTGTGTGTGTGCACGTGTGTTGGTTGTTCCTGGATGGCTTTGCTGTAATACAAGTGACTTCTATAGTAGTCAAATTGTCCCCACTCCATCATGAATAAACTGTATTCTGATTTGCACAACACATAGCTCACAGGTTTATAGGTAAGTACTAGAAAATCAGACTGTTAGAAGCCTAACCAAAAATCCATATTCAACAATTCCCTTTAGCTTCAAAGGGGGCAAAGCAGGATAGACAGGAGGAAACTTTGAAGCTCTCCATCCAAATATTTATGGTTACCTTGAAGGTGGCAAGGGTGATACTCTTCTTGGCATGTAGTAGAAGTTTGTTCCAGAATCTTCTTGGCATGTAGTAGAAGTTTGTTCCAGAATCTTCTTGGCATGTAGTAGAAGTTTGTTCCAGAGGTGAGGGATACTTTGGAACACGACTCTATCACATTAATGTGTCTTATTAATCTGTTGATGAAAGTCTGGTTTCTTTAATTGGGTATTTGACATACCATTTGTTCTGCATAGCAATATGAGATAAAAATGGTTGGATCTTTCATGGATTAAAAGGATAGGCACAGATCTGCATGGATGAGTCTGTAAGAGACTGAATAGCGAGAGAAGATATCTAGTCTATCTTGATAACTAACATTTTTGAAGCCACTGATCATTTTAGTTATGAATCTCTGAGGTCTCTTCAGTTGAATGATAAGTTTAGTCAGACACATAGCAAGAGGAGCGTTACATTCAACAATTGATCTGAAGAGAGATGAGTAAGGGGGAAATCACTCTTATATGGATCTAGTGGAGACACCTTTGAAAATTAGATGATCCAGGCAGGAGGCTTCCCAACTACTGTAGAGGCATAATGGTTAAATGATCTGTAATTATCAACAGGAGTGCCTAAGTCCTTTACAACGGTGTCTGATTGGAGGGGTGTGTCACCAATATGGCATATAAAAATGTTTTGATTACCAAAAGGAAGTATACTACATTTCTTCATGCTTAATTTGAAACCATTGTCCTTGCATCAGTTGTTAACATGGTATATCCCATGTTGGAGCAGTCACAAGTCACTGCAAGATTGAATAACAACACCCAATATCAAGTTATCTGCAGAATTTGATAACGATAAGTCAGGAATGTTGGTCTGGAGGTCTGAGAAACAGATGTCAATAGAAAAGAGCCCCAAACCGAGCTCCATGGTACACAACTGGTAACATTTTTGCTTACAGAAGTTCACCTGAACTCTAACCACATGGGTTCTACTGGGCAATAAATTAGGTATCCCCTGCACAACATTGGGATTTATATTTAAAATGTACAAGTATGACTATGATGCCACATGGGGAATAGCATCAAAGACCTTGGCCAGCTCCAGATATGCTGTTCATACTGCATAAATACTATCCACTTCTTCAGTTACTTTTTAAAACAAATTAATAAGGTTAAAGATCTTAAGAGATTTTTTAGTTTCAAGATTAATGAGGCCTGCAATAATATGTTCCATAGCTTTACATACAGGGTTGGGAGGGTGGCCTAATGGTTAAGGTGTTTGCCTTACAAACACAAGGTGCAGGATTTGAGTCTCACAAGGGATAATTGGCTAAGCTTAAAATGTCTCACAAGGGCAGTTAACTTAGTACTAATCTATGAATCTATATGAGGCTAGTGAGACTTACCAGGGTCCATGGTTGTTCCACTTCTGTGTAACAGCATTACAATGACTGTTTTCCAGGCTTTAGAAATGTCACTAGTAGAGAGGCTGAGATTCAAGAGTTTAGGCAGAGGTTCACATAGGCCATATCTGGCACTGATAATCAGTCAGCCTGGTATACTATTGGTATTCTTACATTTAGAGAGGGCAGAGAGAACTTCTTCCATAGTAATTAAAGGGTTTGACTGGGATTGTGAAAGCCATGGGATACCTATAACAGTGGGGGAAGTAAACATTAAATGTAATGTGTCAGCTAGTATATTATTTCTTTTTTGCTAAAGTAGGCAGTATTAGTGTGGCAGTTAGCAGAGAGGGTTAAGGCAGTGAGCTGTACTTTTTGTGGTACAGGGTTTGATTCCCTCAGCCATCATTTGTCTGTTGTGTAACCTTGAGCAAGTCTCTTAACCAGAAATTGCTCCTGGATCAACCCTGAAAAGGGACTGTGTGTCCAGTGGGGCTACTTGAGTAACAAATTATTATTATTATTATTTGTTCAGGAGGGCAAAGGAAAACAACATGAAGAGTTGCAGACAGACAACGAAATATTTGAACTCTTCTACCTTGCAGCCAAATCCATTCCCGCTCACCTGAATTCTCATACCGCACTTGTCTCATCTCCTCACTGCAAGGCTCCTAAACAGCTGCTTTCTTGCCATTAATAGATCTACAAATGAGAGACGAGAGTGAAAAATACAAATAAATTTCAATCAGCCCAAAGTCCCCCTTCAGTGCTAGAGGGCTGCACAGTCAAAGCAAGTCTAGGGGAGCACAAATGGAGAGCCTGACTAGAATCTAGGAGCATGGAATCTGTAAAGTAAATGGTGAGAAAATCTTATAGAGAGAGGTGCATTTTTGGCATCCAGAAGATGGTGGTACACTTTATGTGCACTTCAGGATGTAGTTGTGGACAATTAAATATTTTTGGCTTCCGTGGTGCAGGGTATTTGTTCTTCAATTTATTCTGTATTTTGATACATGAATGAGTTCTGACAATAAGATCCTATGACAAATTATGTACTGTGCCTTACAAAGCAACCCAATAGGTGACATCAGTGCATTGTCTCATAACTTAAATAGTGCTCTTTTTCTAGTCTCACATAATAATGTTTTTTTTAAACACATTACTTAATGTCGAGGTCTTCTGACGGAAACACTAGAGGGCACTCAAGGTGCAAAAGCTTGAAGATTGCCTTTCAGCACAGAATAATGGATTTCTGAAAGGAAGACGGTTTAAAAATATTTTGCTGAATATTTTATGGCATTTTCAGACAGACCCTGCTGTAATATCCCATGGAAAAATAAACTGTTATCTCAACTGTTACGAGCATTTGCTCAAGCTCAGCTGAGACCTTTTACTGCATCAGGTTAGATATAACAGAAAACAGGTGGTTTGAGCTTTTATGTATCAAAGAGGCTTTTGTCTGAAGTTTATTGGATATACAGTCCTCGCCTGTTCTGTACATTATGACTCCACTAAAGGTCATGTCATCAAGGAGATGATAAAACAGTGAAGCAATGTTGTACAAGACCTTATCCTGTCTGCAGCTCCTTATTTATTACAAACAATAGTACTTTCTGTAAAGTAACAGCCATCATGGGAGAAAAGAGAATGTAATCGTGTCTGACAAGGGACCTTATCTATTCTGCCAGCATTCACTGCACTTCAGCCATACTATGATAAGACTGTTAGTGATCAAACCTGTGCCGACTGTAAAGAACTGGAAATGATACGGAGAAGAGGCAGGTTAACCAGGTAGTTAGTGGTATGAGCTGATTATGAGCGTCATTCTGGGGTTGTCAGATTGATTCCCCAAAACAATACTTGCAAATGGTCAGATGTGATCAGTGTATTATCCCAGTAAAAAATGTAAAATAAAATAAAAAATAAAGTTCCCTCACTTTCAAACTATATGATTGATCCAAATCTAGTAACTAGGAAGCATTTTCTGTCTACCTTGTGAAAAAAAAACACTTGTATCAATGGGCTCACTCAAAAAAAATATATATATACAGTTTACTATGAAAATTGTGAATAGAGATGCTCTGCAAATGGAACACTTGAAAGTTGGATTTTCGAATGTCCATCTTGTTGAACATCTCCGTGTGAAGGTTCATATCAGAAAATGCACTGTTCATTTACTGATATGAACTTGAAGTACTGTCAGAGATCGCTGTACAGTGCGGTTTGAGAAATTCATCCCTTTCTTCACTGTAGTGCGAATTTGGAGTTGGAATATATAGTTAGTAGGGGTGTGGGGGTGCAGTCCCCCACAGGGGGATGCAGGGAGGCTTACCCCCCTGCAGAAACATGATGTTAGGTGTAGGAGTTTAGTGTTTCTATGCTCCTACACAGACATCACATGATGTGTTCGATTTTAATGTCGAATCAGCTGAATTTGTTCAGCTGATTCGACATTGATTTGCGGAATTTTTTTTTTCCGTGGTTGTGGTTCAGTGTTTTAATCAGAAATTATTTTGCTCGTCGACATTATGATAGTAAACCTATATATATATATATATATATATATATATATATATATATATATATATATATACATATGGGTCTGCTTCAGATGACTGAAAACTCAAAATACTGAATTTTATTTGACTGAGACCACAATACCTAATTTTCAAAATACTGAAAACTCACTTGACTGAGTCTCATTGTACTGAAAGCTTACAATGCTAAATTTCAAAATATTGAATTTTAAGCCATAGAGCTGATGCGTGTTTCCCTTTCAGTCTATTCAGAAGTCTGAAAAAACAAAAGACTGAAAATTCAAACTACTGAATGATCAAATTTGCTCCTTCTCCAGAGTTGAGCGATCTTGGAATTGGTATATGAAGTTAGCAGGGGGTGTGGGGGTGCAGCCCCCCACATGAAGGGTGCATTTGCCCCTGCATTAAAAATATGTTCAAAATTTTGAATTTTCAGTCTTTTGGGATTCAGTGTTGTGTTTTTTCAGTTTTTTGAAGTAGAGCCTTCCCTTCACCTGTGACATGCTTGTGACAAAAAAATTACTGTAACTTAAAGTGCTGATTGTCAGAATACCGATAGTAGCATAGAAAGTAGTGTTGTAGTGTTTCTAAATGTGGGTATGTCTCTACATTTTTATGGGAAATATCTAAAGTAATATAGCAGATATTTTGTGTGCTCCCGGCAGTGGTGGTAGTGTGTACAGTACTGTAAGGTAAGTGAAAGGTATATTCCCTTTTCCCCAATGTAGTGCAATCCTGGAGTTAGTATATATAGTTGGGAGGATGTGGGAGGCGTAGGCCACAAACTAGTTTGGTTTTATATCATCCAGTTTCTGTTAAGAGGGTAAGTAAGGAGATTTTCAATTTTGGAAAGAGTTAGTCATTTGTGTTGTAAATGTGCATGTCTATGGGTTAAAATTCAGTATTTTGACATTCAGCATTGTAAGCTTTCAGTATAATGAGACAGTCAAATGAGTTTTCAGTATTTTGAAAATTAGGTATTGTGGTCTCAGTCAAATGAAATTGAATAGTTTCACTGAAGTGGGGGCCTTCACACCCCCATGTGGGGGGCTGTGCCCCCCCCTACTTAAATATTCCAACTCTGAGATTGCACTACAGTGGAGAAAAGGGCAAAGGTCGTCAGTGGTGGCAAATTTATTTGAAGAACTTGAAAGTAACTCACTCATTTTCCTGAATTATGGTAATAGATTTACACTGGTGGCATAGAGAGAATGTGGCCTAGGTGACCCGAGTTTGAATAGCAGCTCAGGCACTTTTTAGCACAGGAGAATGAGCATGTCTGTTCTTAAGGGGTAGGATGGAGTCATGCATGACTGGGGCACACACAACACAGTTTGATTTATCTGGTGAAGACCAGGAAAACAAATACACTTGAAGGTGGGTGTGGTATCCTGCTGATGCCAGCCCCTTGCAGAAGGGAGGGGATGTTTAGTACTGATGCCCATTGCATGCCCTACTGTCAGGGTGTTACTGGTTGTGTGTAGAGATGGGGAGAAAAATAGGTAAAACACACCTTAGGCAGCACTATGACTCTGTCCATGGATGTCTTGGTCTCCTTATCAGCTTCAAGTCTGGAAGAGGTGGGAGGGACTGGTAGACCTGTCAAATGAGCAGTGGCAATGGTGCCAAAATAATGGCAAAAATATATGTGTATGTGTGTGTGTGTGTGTGTGTGTGTGTGTGTGTGTGTGTGTGTGTGTGTGTGTGTGCGTGTGTGTGTGTGTGTGTGTGTGTGTGTGTGTATCTATATCTATATATATATATATATATATATATATATATATATATATATATATATATATATATATATACATATAAAGATGTATATTTAACACAAAAAGGGAAAAGTAATTGTTCAGGAATGATTTCTTTTAATATCAGCATTCAGATTATTAATATAAGACTGTTGTTGAAAACATATTTTGTGAGATACATGTCAAAGATCAGTTTGTTAAAAGTAATAAAAATTTTAAGTTAAAAACTATAATGTTACTTGTTATAATAATTTTGTAATGATTCATATGATGACTAAATATATTATTGTAAATGAATTCATAAAACTTATTTCACAAATGTAAAACAAAAATTTTTATCACTATTACAACTATGACTTGATTTACAAAACAAATAAAAATAAATTGAAAGATAAAAAAAAAAAGTAATAAAAAAGGGTTCAGGCTGGCACTGCTTTTTTAAAACACGGTTTATTAAGTTAAAACAAAAGATTAGTGCTCTCTCTCATATGAGAGCTTAATCGGGTCTAAGTTATACATATATAAATATATGGATATACTTCATGGGGTCGACATTTCAGAATGTCAACATTCATATGGCTGAGACCATATAAATGACATTTGAAATGTCGACCATAGAAGAAAAAAAAAAACACAAAAAAACTTACCTTCATGCTGCTAGCAGGGGGGCTCTGCCCCCACACCCCTCGGAACTTAAATATACCAACTCCGACATTGCACTACAGTGCAGAAGATAGAAATCTTTCCATTCCGCACTATACGGGGATGCTGGTTCCGCATGGTCAACATTTCGAATGTCGATCATATGGTCTTAACCAAATGAATGCCGACATTCTGAAATGTTGACCATGTGACACACACACACACACACACACACACACACACATATATATATATATATATATATATATATATATATATATATATATCAGTAATAGACAATGTATTTGTTTCTGTTTTCCATGTAAAAGCTATATAAATTATAGAAAAGGCTGTACTACTCCAAGTTATGCTTGAATTTATTTAGGGATGAACTCTGATTCACTGCATTTTGTTAACTGTATTTAATTGAATGAATTATTGAATTCATTTTTGCTGTTTGTGACTTAGTCCATCTAGCCCACTTCTTTCCCAAATACCACATTTAGAAAAATCCTGCCCCAATGGATGGGCAGTTTCCCATAATTTCTCCTGCCAGCTTAATTGATATGGGCATCTTCAGACAATGTAGCAATTGCTTCACGAATACTGATAACCATTTACTTCTAAAGCCATCACCCTATTTGAGAGATGCAAATGCACTGTGGAATTGGAATCTATTCTCTCACATAAAAACAAACGAATCATTAAACAGGTTGTCAGCACACATGCCTCACCTCTCACACAAAATAAGGTCATGACACATAAACCCACATATGAGGAGGTACTCACTAAAAGCCTTCCAAGTGAACAGAGACCTCCCAAATACACACCACCGACACTCACCACTAAGCAAAAATAAACCACTACAACACACACAGACGTGTCTCAGCAAATAAGCCCCTAAGACAAAAGACATCAAATGTCTTGGTCATAGGTGACTCCATAGTGAGACACACAGATGTCCCTCTCACCAGACTGGACAAGGAGAAGGTCATGGTCAGCTGCCTATCAGGTGCCAGGATCCAGCATGTCATGCATGCCCTCAAGTCACAAAACAACAGTTACCATTATGAGTCTCTCATAGTCCATGTTGGGGTGAATGGCTTGAGACATACCTCTCTGGTCTATATGAAGAGAGACATGACAGAACTCTCTGATTATGTGTCCCAGACAGGTATGTCCCTAGCCCTAAGCAGTATCTTACCTTCACCCAGGATGATGCCACAATACAAACAAAAAATTATTGACTTCAACAATTGGCTCAACTTCTGGTATCATTCCAGGGGGATACAGTATCTGTCAGCCTAGGAGGATATGGAAGACAGACCTCACTACTTTGCTAGAGATGGTCTGCACATGTCCCCCCAAGGCTTTCAGATACTGTTAAAGGCCCTTGCCTCCTCCATAGTGCCTTTTTCAGGCAATGTCAAAACAGCAAATTTTCCAGTGTAATAAAATCTAATTGAGTCAAACTCAGGGTCATGCTACTTAATGCTAAGAGTTTAAACACAAAACTGCACTCCCTGTTAGCACTTCTCACCTTGGAGGATGCTGACATCTGTGCAGTTACCAAGACATAGTTCAAGGCCACTGAGAGCACCCTGGCTGTGCAAGTCTATAGTGTCTTCCACATGTTCAGACCTCAAAATGAGTGTGAAGGCACCAAAGGTGGAGGTGCAAAATATTATAAAGACTTTATCTTGTAAGGTCTGCTAAAGCAAATTATGAATCTAAAATTGGAGCCTTTGCTAAGGATATTCACAAGGCAGTCTTTAACTACATCCAAAGTCTAAAAGGGAATGCCCAGCTATGTGCCGAACTGGTTGTAGATGGGATATCGCCAACCTGCTAGCTGACAGATTCAGGCTAAACTCCAGCCCCCCATCCCCACCTACCATATCCCAAAGCATACCTGACACCAGCCCTCTGCCTGGTATCTCTAGAGAACAGGTCATCTCCGCACTCACTAAGGCCAAAAACACAGCCTCAATGGGACCATATAATATCCGATGTTGTTTAACAAGCAATCTAAAACAAGACCTAGTGGACTCACTTGGCAGTATCTTTAATTATAGGTTGAGAATTGGCTATGTTCCTCCAGAATGGAAAACAGTGACAGTAATCCCCCTGCACAAGGGGATGCCATCAACTGACCCTGGGAACTACAGACCCATAAGTGTAACCAGCCTCATCTACAAGGTCATAGAAAGAATTATCATGGACCTTATTAACAAGGACAAAGGTGACCTCCAAATGTTGGATCCAACCTAGTTTGGCTACTTTAAGGGTAGATCATGCTTATTAAACTGGGTAGACTTCTTTGAGAATGTCACCAAAACCATGGACAAAGGTAACACAGTGCACACAGCCTATCTTGACCTTGCCAAGGCTTTCAACACAATTCCCAACTCTGGCATTATTGAGAAACTCTCCCAGATATAGATTAACCCTTACGTTACTAGATGGGTAGCCAGTTGGCTCATTGACGGAACACACTTTATCAGAATTATTGAATGCACCTCCACCAGTAGACTCATCACCAGTACAGTACTACTAGAGTCTGTGCTAGGCCCCTTACTGTTTGGCATCTATTTCTCAGACGTCCAGGCCAAAGAAGATGACCTTTGACTCACCAAGTTCACTGATGATTGCAAACTGGGAGTAACTGAGTCCCCCAACAATGTCAACATATTACAAGAAGGGCTAACATAAACAAATGATTGGTGCCAAAGCCATAGTCTAAAACTAAATGCAAAAATGCATTATTATTCCCTTTGGCAAAATGTAATTCCATACAGATTACAATATTGACAGCACCCCTCCCCCCGAGTTCCAACCCAGTGGTGTAAGACTTGGGAACACAGGTTGATAGCAATCTGAACTTTGACCACCAAGTTTCCACAGTGGTAAGGAAAGCCTTCTATGTAGCGCACCTCATAAGCAAGGGCATAGCATCCAGGTCAAGGAATGCTATAACTCTACTGTACTTGACTCTCATTAGACCACTAAGAGTATAATGCACCCTTTAGCATTTATCTCAGCAGACACCTGCAGCAGCTAGAAGGACCTCAGAGGTTTCTCACTAAGAAAATACAGGGACTGCAAACTATGACCTATGGACACGCTGAAAGCCCTGTAATTTTACTCTGCATCTTATAGGTTGCTGAGAGGTGACCTGTGCCTGGCCTATAGGGCAATCTCTGACACTGCCCTAATAGAAATACTGCACATCCGCAAGTCAAATGGCACAAGAGTCACTCGCTTTAGGGATCTCAGCCTAGCTTGTGACATTAATAGAACATGCTGGAGAGACAGATATGGCTCCCAGAGACTGATGCTTCTCTGGAATAGACCTCCTATTCTCATAAAACAGAGCTACTCACTGACCCTATTCAAATGCAACCTAGATAATTGGATGGGAGACCGCACATTTACTGCTGGGGTGGCACCCATGTCCCTCATGGATGGGGTAGCTGGTGATAATCACAGATCTGCTCTGTTCAAAAATTCGTTCTGTGAGCTACCCAAAAAGAACAAATGGGGATACTTGGGATTAACATGGCCAGGTTTGTAAAGGCTCTATGGATGCTAGCCTAGTAATATCCCATGGAAAGGAATGGTCTCTGAGAGACATACCGGTCCCTCCAACATGTCCTATTTATGTTGTAGACAAGGTTTAGGTCTGTAGAGCAGGTAATTCTGATGGGATTTGTTTTGTGAATGTGCAGCAAGTCCATCAGAATGGGGCTTGAGGATGGCTTGCATGCTAGGCACAGACACCTTCTCAGCAGTCTATAGGCAGCACCTTTTTATGAGGACCCCCTGTGAACATTCCAGTTGCTGTATATGCTTGGTCAGGTACATACTGAAGTGGGGCTTGTACTCCTTGATTGGTCTGATGAAGGCTGAGTACAGAGATACAATGATCCTTAGACCTAGATGCCATACCCTTGCTTATAAGGTGTGCAACATAGAATGGTTTCCTTACTACTATAGACACATGATGGTAAAATGTCAGGTTACTGTCTGCATGTGTTCCCAAGTCCCTGACTACTGGGGGTTCTCTAAGGGGTGTATTATCAGTGTGGTGGCTTCCAGGAGTGGCTGTGTTCCTAAAGGATACTATTATGCATTTCTTGGCATTGAGTTTTAGAACATGGATCTGGCACTGGGTATTAGTCTCTTCCAGGCCTTATTCGATGTTATTTGTGTCTTTAGGGGATTCTGTGATTGCATCTAATCTAAAGGAAGCGTAAGGTAGTACTTACTTACCTGCCCTTTTCCTACTGTAGTGTGATCTCTGACTTGGTATATATAATTAGCAGGGGGTGTGGGGGGAGCACAGCCATTCACATAATGAGTGTCCATTGTTCACCTAATATTCCTCTTGTGGAGGCTGTTCCCCCAACACCCCCTGCTAATTATATATACCACTTCCAAGATCTTACTACAGTGGGGAAAGGGCAGGTTTCCTTACTTCCTTGTGCTTCCTTTATGTTGGCCAACTATCATATGATATGGACGTTCGATTAAAATAAGGTTCAATGAGTAGTGTTCAATGATTAAACGATTAAACTTAGACGCACTCATTTTGGGGTAGATGTAACTCTCTCTGTGCAGCTATTTATACAGTTCTACATAGTCAATGGTGTTTTCAGGGCTTGGAATTTTGCCAATGTATCACTTAATTGCAGAAAGTTCAGCTTAGAATAGTTCCTGAAGTTTCCAGGGTTAGTTGGAATCCATAATTGTATTTTTATTTCAAAGGAGACAGATTTATGATATGACCTGACTAGAGACAGCATTCCATGGGCAGCTCAACATTGTCCCAAGTTTGTGAGGACTAGGTCCATGATGTTCGTATTCCTGGTGGGCATGTGGACTAGTAGTCCAGGGTGTTTGTAGATATGAAGTCCAGGAATCTGTGGATATACGTTTTTGGGGTTGTGTATGATTCCTGTTTTATAGTGGGGTAGGTAAGGTCACCCATTAATATGATATTGAATTAAATGGAGAGTGTCTCTAGCATGTTTAAGTATGTGTTATGGGTTTCCTGGGTCACACAGGGGGATCTATAACTAGTAAGGATGTGGAATGGGACATCGACTATTGTAATTTGGACATGGAGAAGCTTAAGTACATCAAACAGTTTCACCAGCCTTGAGGTGCAGTTGTTTTTGATATAAATTGAGGCACCTCTATCTTTTGTCCCTTCATGTGCAGTAGGTGTTCTGAGTGAGTGGAAGGCACTGCTGGGATGCTTTCTGTGGCTTTAAACTATGACACACTAATTGCACAGATGTCTACATTCTCCAGGGTGAGGACAGCTTGCAGGGAGTAGAGTTTCTTGTTTAAACTCCTATCATTGAGGAGTAACACCTTTAGATTTTCTTGGGTTGGTTTTGCTATGTTGGAAATGTTATCAGGTTAGCAATGTCTAAAAAAGACTGTAGGGGTGGACAAGGTTTTAACCAATATTCAAAAGCCCACAGGAGACAGGTGCAGACCATCCCTGCCAAAGTAACATGGTCTATTAACCATATCCTCCAAAGCTGACAAATTTTGTACCCCCTTTGAATGACACCAAATACTAAGCCAATTATTAAAGTCAATTATCTTCTGTTCATATTGTGGCATCGTCCTTGGAGAAGGTAGAATGCTGCTCAGTGCTAGGTTCATACCAGCATATGACACATCATCTGAGACCTTCTTTATATAGCCCAAGTTGTTTATACCCACATGGAGTATGACTGAGTCCTGCTGGTACCTGTGATTCAATGGCATGGTTGCACAATCTCACGGATCCTGGCCCCTAACAGGCAACTGAGTGTGACTGTCTCCTTACTCAGCTTGGTGTGTGGGACATCATTGTACCCCTACAATGGAGTCTCAGATTATCATCATGTTGGGTTGTGCCGTGGCTTACGTTATGGGATTAGAAGCTGAGACACCATGAGATTTAGTTGTATGTGTAGTGGTGGGTGTTGTTTTAATAGAGTGCTTTTGTGGATGCTGAGAATATTTGTTGTAAATGCAATGTGTGGGAGGCCTTTGTGGCTTTTAAAGATTACATTTAAGAGCCTCAGCATATGTGAGTCTGTGTGCCTGGTCCATATTTGTGGTTGGTGTAGTGTGAGTGTTACTGACAACCTGTTAAGTATTGCAAGTGCTTCTATGTGAGAGCTCACCTCTAGTGACATTGTATAAATTACATCTTCACATATCATGTCAGTCAGTTTAAGAATTAAATGACTGCCTGTAAACATGAGACATCTGCTACGTTAGCAGACACTGTAAGCTAGTACCAAGGAAGTGAAGCTTTCCAGCCTTAATGATAGCACACATTACATTAATTGCTACATTGCCTCATGATGCCCATATCTACTAAATTGGCTGTAGAGATCATAGGAACGTGCATATCCATTGTTGCAGATTCTTATTACATGACCTACAAGGGGCAGAGGTCATAGGAACATACATCTCTGTTGTTGCAGATCCTTATTATGTGATCTACAAGGAGCAAAGATCCTAGGAACGTGCATATCCATTGCTGCAGATCCTTATTATGTGACCTACAAGGGGCAGAGATTCTAGGAACATGCATATCTGTTGTTGCAGATTCTTATTACATGACCTAAAAAGGGCAGATATCATAGGAACATGCATATCCGTTGTTGCAGATCCTTATTACGTGATCTATAAGGGGTAGAGGTCATAGGAACATACATCTCCGTTGTTGCAGATCCTTATTATGTGATCTACAAGGGGCAGAGATCATAGGAATGTGCATATCCATTGTTGCAGATCCTTATTACATGATCTACAAAGGGCGGAGATCATAGGAACGTGCATATCCTTTGTTGCAGATCCTTATTACATGATCTACAAGGGGTGGAGATCATAGGAACGTGCATATTCATTATTACAGATCCTTATTATGTGATCTACAAGAGGTGGAGATCATAAGAACGTGCATATCCGTTGTTGCAGATTCTTATTACATGACTTACAAGGGGCAGAGATCATAGGACTGTGCATATCCATTGTTGCAGATTCTTATTACGTGATCTAGAAGGAGTGGAGATCATAAGAATGTGCATATCCTTTGTTGCAGATCCTTATTACATGATCTAAAAGGGGCGGAGATCATAGGAGCATGCATATCCTTTGTTGCAGATCCTTATTACATGATCTACAAAGGGCGGAGATCCTAGGAACTTGCATATCCGTTGTTGCAGATCCTTATTATGTGATCTACAAGGGGAAGAGATCATAGAAATGTGCATATCCATTGTTGCAGATCCTTATTACGTGATCTACAAGGGGTGGAGATCATTGGAACGTGCATATCCTTTGTTGCAGATCCTTATTACGTGATCTACAAAGGGGCAGAGATCATAGGAACATGCATATCCATTGTTGCAGATCCTTATTACGTGATCTACAAGGGGTGGAGATCATAGGAACATGCATATCCTTTGTTGCAGATCCTTATTACGTGATCTACAAAGGGGCAGAGATCAAAGGAACATGCATATCCATTGTTGCAGATCCTTATTACGTGATCTACAAGGGGCAGAGATCATAGGAATGTGCATATCCATTGTTTCAGATCCTTATTTCGTGATCTATAAGGGGCGGAGTTCATAGGAACATACACCTCCATTGTTGCAGATCCTTATTATGTGATCTACAAAGGGCAGAGATCCGAGGAACATGCATATCCATTGTTGCAAATCCTTATTCTTTGATCTACAAGGAGCAGAGATCATAGGAATGTGCATATCCATTGTTGCAGATCCTTATCACATGATCTACAAAGGGCAGAGATCCGAGGAACATGCATATCCGTTGTTGCAGATCCTTATTCTTTGATCTACAAGGGGATGGTACTAGAGGGTTTACAGCTGGCAATCTCGGTTGCTGCAAGAATATAGGCTACAATAAAGACTATGGGGATAAATTCATGGGACCATACTACTCAACACACAAACTAGTTGCTCTTTGCATAACATACCAAAAGAAAAATTCAGGGGTAGTTTTACAGGAATCTTTTAGGTCCTATGGCTATGCAGGGACAGTGCTAACTGCTACTGTTTGCACAAAAGCACTGACTACATAATGGCAGAGAAAAGTCAAAAACAAGGAGAAAGGCATTTTTGCTATTCAGAATCAACATACCTTTTTTTCCTTTAAGTAATCCTGGACCAAGAAGTGCCTCTCATTAGAGTTTAACCAAACCAGTTCTAACTTGAGATAATAAAATAGGGAAAAGAGTACAAATTCAAAGTGCAATAATGCAGTTAAATCAGCAAACAGTACACACTGGAAGTGCAGAAGCAATACAAAAGTACTTATCAGTCCTTATGCAAATGTACATATCAGTCCAAATGCAAAATTACTTATCAGCCCTTGTTTATAGGCTGTATTCAAGCAAAAATTACTTTCTCTGTAGTGGCGTGGTCACCAACCATTGGTGAGCTTCTGGGTGTACTAGATAACATTACCTGTTTTTTATGTATTTCATATACTATACTAATGCTGCTGGTAAGATTCAAACCCAGGTCTTCAGTTCAGTGCCTTAAATACCAAGGTATACTGCTTTCTGAGCATTTCATTATTTATTTATTTAATTATTTGACATTTGTTTACTGGGAAAGTCTGAGTGGGGTCCTAGCATCCCATTTTCAGCAGAGGCCCGGGGAGAAAAGCTCCAAGGTAAATGATTGCTATGAATATCTTATAGGAGAATTCAAAACATATGCATGTCGGAAATTCCATTGGGATAAATATGCCAGATATTTATAAGGTTACAGGGAGGAATTTTATGATGATTTGAAAATGAAAAGGAGAAAGGAAAGGACAGACAACACTAAGAGATGCACAGGAGAAGATATGAGTGTGACGAAGGGAAATTAAGTAAGAGTAAGTGGTATGAGAAGAGAGGAGAGAGGTACGGGGTAACGGAGGTGAAAGCAATAATGTATGTATAAATGAAAAATGAAGTAGGATGGAGAGAATGTAATTAGATTATCGATAGGAGCAAATGTTATAGAAGAGATAGTTAAATGTGCAAAAGGTGACGAGGCACTTAAGGTGAAGGGGATAAAGTAATTAAGTGGAATTAGAACAGGAACAGATCCATGCTTTGCTTAGGGATTTCTTCAATCCGTATTTGAATGAGAGTAAGTTGGAGGTTATTCTAATATTTATTGGAAGATCATTTCAGACTTTGGCAATGTAATGGGAGTAGAGGCATTTTCAAGCAGTTTTACTGGGCTTGTGAACAGATAGAAGTTGTTTGTCTTTTGACCTTAGAGACCTAGTAGGAAGGTAAGAAGAACAGAGGTTAGGGCAGGGCAGGCAGTGGGTTCATATATAATGCTGAAGGCTATTAATAGTTGTATGAAGGTGAGACGTTGAGGTAGATCTAGCCATTTCAAAGATTGTAGAGAAGTGCAGTGCTAAGTGGAATAAGGAGAAAGTGTGGCAAATTTTGTTATTTTGTTGTAGCAGGTGTCAGGTTTTGATAAGAGGGAGATCTGGAGAGTGGTAAGGATATTTGGACAGTATAGCAGGTTGGGTAATACACACACATATATATATATATATATATATATATATATATATATATATATATATGTTAGCAAGAGTGATTCTGGTGGACTGATTAAGAAAAAGGGGAGTGCCTGTAGCGCATGGCTAGTTTCTGGTGTTTTTTTAATGTTACTTTGGATATGGAGATCAAACTTTAGGTTTTCATCGATGATTACACCTAGTAACTTAGTGTATGGGACTGCTTCAATTAGAGTGTTATTTAGGGAAAGAATTTTAAGATTTGGTGTAGTTCCTATTTGCCTTTTGGAATAAAAAATAGGAGTTTTGTTTTATTGGTGTTGAAAAGCAATTGGGAGTTGTTTAACCAGAGTTCAATAGATAAAAAAGCTTTTTGGGTAATGAGTTGCAGGTCAGTTAGGTTATTTGATGAGCAAATAATAGCTGAGTCATCAGCATATTGGAAAAGTTTGGATTTCATAGAGGATAAATGAAGATTATTTATAAAGATGCTGAACAGAAGTAGCCCAAAGATGGAACCTTGAGGTGCCCCTGAAATGTTTGGTAGGAAGGGAGAAAGAGAGCCATGCCACTTAACTGACTGTTGTCTATCTGACAGGTAACTTTGGAACCATGCAAGGAAGGGTGATGTGAGACCAGTTTAGGAATATTTGTATAATAGCTTAGTATGAGATAGTGTATTGAATGCTTTAGAGAGGTCTAGAAACAGTACAGAGACAAGTTGACCAGAGTCTCCAGCATAATGTATGGTATCCCGAAAGATAAGAGAGCAGTTGATGTGCTGTTATGAGGTCTGAAGCCATGCTGTGTGGGGGACAGTAGTGAGATATAGACAAGTTAATTAATGAGTTGTATATGGATACATTTTTCAAGTATTTGGGATCACTATCAAAACAATACTGGAAGTATTTGAATAGCTGATTTTTGATCAACTGCAATGTTTTTTCCTCTTTTCAGCTAAATAAAATGTCTGTCAAATACCAGAAACTCATATATATCTAGATATCTTTAGATATTGATATGCACATATCTAGGGATGAGGAAAAACCTCAGTATTGGCTAATTTTCACGTCTCTGAATTGCCATTATCTACCATGAGTAGAAATCAGCACTTCCTGTAGTATTTAACAGTGGCAGCATCTGCGTCACGGTAGAACAGGCACCCCCACGTCATTCACTCTCTCACACATAAACACATGTTAAAACACACACGCACAGACACACACACACACACACACACACACACACACACACACACACACACACACACACACACACACACACACACACACACACACACACACACACACACACACACACACACACACACACACACACACACACACACACACATATTGCACCAGTCCCTGTTGTCAGAACATCCACAATTTCTCTTTTCCCTACCCTAGAAATTCACGAATGATTGCAGTCATTTCTTAATGTCAGACATTTGAGTTTCACATTCCATATCCTTCAATAAATCCATGAATAAAGCAGTTATTCTAATGACTTTCTATGTTTGTCAGAGGAATGCTTAAAATCCTTCCATGGTTTTGTCCTGTCATTAATTTTGCTTTTTTTACTGATCTCTTGGGATGTAAGGATGAGAGTATGCTTAACATGCTCTGTCCCTCTTCTACTTGTAACTCACAAACTGTTGCAGGCATTGCATACTGCACAAGATGCTTAATATATGTTAAAAAATGCTGCCTTAACTTACCACTGATTGCACCAGGTTAATGCTGGGGGTTCACGTGCTAAGAGTGCAGGATTCAAATACCTTCTCTCTCTCTCTTTGGAGTTAATTTTTTTTTTTGATTTTGTTTCCTCACTTATTTATTTTAACATGATACCACTTTTTTCTAGTGGTGATGCAGAAGGATAAAATCCTGTATGGGAAGTGAAAATATGCAGGGTTAGAATCATTTTTAAGGAATGCTACTTAACCCTGATGTTCAGGGTTTCCCCCAACCCACATCATCTGAATTATTCATGGTGTCTGGTGGATCCCTTATCCCATTATATTTATGAGTTGGAAGGGGATTCTCTCTTTTACCTAATGTTCTCTTCGACCCACATTGTATTGTTACGACACATAGCTAAAGACTTATACCTGGTGGCTGGTGGTCCCCAGACCCAGTGTTGCGGGCTCTGCTCACTAGCCTATGAGTGTGTGGAAGTATGACAGCACTCCAACCTTCCCACCTGCACACACATACATAGGCACACATATAGACAGACAAATAGAAACACACACACACACACACACACACACACACACACACACACACACACACACACACACACACACACACACACACACACAACACACACACACACACACACACACACACACACACACACACACACACACACACACACACACACACACACAAAAACATACACTCACACATGTAACCCCACCACACATACTCATGCACACACCCCATAGCACTACCTTCTCACTAAAGTCCCCAGCACGTATCTCTTCCATAATGGATGAACACAGCTTTTTGGTTGTATTCATTACCATGAGTAGCCAGGAGCAGCCATGTTCATTTATACAGCTGAGCAGTGCTCTAAATCACTCGGCTGCATAAATGCCCTACCCCAGGCATGTTGTTGGAGAGACCACATGGCTAAGCAGCATATCTGTCTCCCTGGAGTACTTTATTAGCATACAGCACATCCATGAAGACAGAAAACACTGTGTCTCGGCTGTCTAGACCTTGCAGTAACTTTTATAAATTCAGCCCCATGTCTCTTCATTCTGTGTGATTGAATTGAGGTTTGCTGTGTTATGACTGACATTCAGTGAGTTGACCACAATCTAGTCAATGTAAGAGCCTCTACACACATGCCCACACACACACACACACACACACACACACACACACACACACACACACACACACACACACACACACACACATACACACATATCTAAATATAATTTAAGAATCTTTGCAAGAATTGATGCCAAATCCTTATGTATATCAGTATATCGAACATTCACTAAATCAAAAGGCAATTGCTTAAACACTACTTGTCAATCAGCAGCCTATTGAAAATAAAACAAACAAAAAAAACATTGTTTTTTGCATGGGGCAAACTCCCTGCACCCCTTATGTGGGGCTGGGTTCCCCACAACCCCCTTCTAATTATATTTATCAACTCTGAGATTGCAGTATAGTGGGTGAGACTATAATTCAAGCTGAGTCAACTTTGATGATTTGAATTAGATACATCTTCAACATTCATATTGCCTGTAATACTGTTTCATACTACTGTGCTCCATTCAGATTGTCTGCTTTAAAAATAACACGTGGTACTTTCTTTAGTATTAATACAGTAGTTGGTCTTAGTGATATTCAGTGAAGTGCTTGTCTTTGAAACATCTGTAATGACTACTTCACAAATGTATAAGCAGGTCTGTGCCTGAATACTGTGGATTCTTTTAACCATGCCAAACTACATAACCTAGGATATTTGGTTGGCTGGCTCAGTTCAATGTCTGAAGACATTACTTGAAACATAAGCTCATATTTTCTCTGCTTGTATTCACTTGTGAATGACATCTGATGCACTAGTTTCATTTTATGATCTGAATATTTCAAAAGACTGCATGCAGATTTACATACAGTAAATGGCAGCTTCAGTGCTGTAAAATAGATTCAGATAGACTGTTGCATTCTGAACCAGGTATATAGCTTAAAATTAATGTGTCTGCCTTGAATCACTGCTTTTTTTCCTGACCAAATAGCAGATTTATTGCTTTGTATGTTCTATATGGAACTCTGTTTATGGAATTCAAATATACCCATGAACATTGTGGTTTTAGTGACACGTTGTGATTTAACTTTATTTCTTCATTTACATACTTTTGTGAAATGATTCTGAACCAGAAAGCCTGCAGATTCAATTCTAATATTTGCATTCCTAATGTATGCAGTTTTATTTCCAAATGTGCAGCTGCGTCTAAATACCATCTTGGGCTACTTCACCTTTATTTTTGTTTTTGTTTATGTACCTCAGCTTAGTTTTCCTTTCATTTTCATTTATTCTGTTTGCTTTGCACAATTCCAATTCCTTAGTTGTTCCCTTTTAAATGCATATCTGTAAGTTCACTTACACTACATACATCCAATGTCTTTTCTAGCATTATGTCTGATTTTTTCAATAGTCTACTTCTGAGATTATCATTTTTATTTTGCACACAATATATCTTTTAAAGAGAATCTTGGAGTTGAGAAAGTCACTATCCAAAGCTCTATTCTTGAGCTCATTTGCTTAAACAGCTTTTGTCTCATGTGCTGATTTCTAGTAAACAGTAAATGCCTTTCATAAGGATATTTTTTGATATTCTAAGGATTGTATCTGAGATCCTGTGAATAGTGAGACCATAAATGATAATAGGGACACACGCACACACACACACACACACACACACACACACACACACACACACACACACACACACACATGTTTCTTCAGCAACAGCTTTATTAGAAAGACTTGTAATACTTAAGCCACGAGGCATATATTACAAGTAAAATTAACTTCCTGTTGAAATACTTGCATAGTATATGTAAATATACTACACTATCATGTATTATCCAGTTCTATCCCTCCTGTGCTACTCAGTGTTTGTAGATGCAATTGGGAGAAATGCCAGGGACTGCTGTTGTTATTCAGCAGAGATGTGATTTTTCCTACCATGTGACTCTCTGGTGTCATAAGTCAAAGGTCATAAGTCATAATCAATCTCACAGTCCAAAATGGCCATTAAAAAGTCTAGAGACAACTTGAAAAAAAATACATTTCATATCCCTATAAAAATTATCTAGACTAGACTACTTTTAAAGGCAAACAGTGATATAGATAATCAAAAAGTGAATAGTATCTTATTCCATAATGTAGCAGTTCTAATATAAAATGCCATGCTCTTTAGAATATTCCACTTTTAACAAAACTGATTTTTTAACTGTAATGATGAACAAGCATATTAAAGTTTGTACTATACAATTAATTATTCATGCCTTTATCACTATTTATAAGGTTCAATAACTTACAGCTGATTGAGTATACACTTGCATTTTTAAGGCATTGTGATACTCAAAGTGCTTATGTTCAGCAACCATCCTACTGAAGAATCATTGTATGTGCTTTCATTTTTATGTGGTTGTAGAATATAGACAGAAAGAATCTTCAAAAGTTAGTCTTGTTAATGAATTACTGCACATAACCAACGCCTCAGCTAATCTCAGACGGATTGATCTGTGCATCTGAAATAAAATGGCATACAATTTCTTACAAATCAGTTGCATGTAGGCATTAAACGAGGAGGACAGCAGACATGTTAATTACTAGATCCTTGTGACTCTGTAGTTTGAATAATACTGGCATTAATGCCATACAATAAACTAAATGTACATTTATTAATGCCAAACTCTGTTTGTTTCCCAGCCCAGGCTACTAGGCTATATAAATAAGACTAGAGAACCCCCTGGTTGGGCAGAGCAGTGGTGCAGCATTTAGCATTGTCACCTCACAACAAGAGGTCCTCCGATTCAATTCTTGGCTGGGGTGCCTTATGTGTGGAGTCTGCATGTCCTCTCTGTGTTCACGTGGGTTTGCTCCGGTTTCCTCTCACATTCCAAAGACATGCATCTGGAGCGGTTTTCCCCAAGCCTCCACTGAAAATGGTCTCTGTTCCAGATGGACTTTCATGGTAAATAAATAAATTTAAACTGTTTATAGGAAGATATATCTTTGTATCGTCATCAGATTTTCAGTACTAAACCTGACTAGAAGGAGTTAGGTTAGTCATGAAGAAGTTAAATAAAAATATGCCCAGAAGTGAACCACGAGGAATACCTTAAATGATTGTACAGAATTATGAAAGACTATAGATGACTCTGACTCTGACTAATCCCTCAGTTGCTAACCAGAAGTGGATCCACCGAATTACAAACAGAGTGCAGTTTAAAGCAATGAGTTTCTGTATGATACCCTGATAAGGAACAGCATCATTTTTTCTAAGTTCCAAAAAATATAAAGTTAATTGGAAAACTCTTGTCATTAGCATTCACGTCTGCAGTTTTAAAGGAGGGCCTGTTACAATGGCCTGCTGACATACACATGCTTCCATTCATTCACTGACAGCCTTCTACATATCAGCACTGCTTCAGCAGTCTACTGACATTGATTCAGGCCATATGCTCCCTTACCAGCCCAGAGCACAACGTCTACCAGGTGCTCTACCTCCCTCCCCTGGATGGGTGATCTACTGTAAGCCTCTCTATCCCACCTCCCCATGGCTAGCTCTACCAATACGTAGGTTGCTAGACAATCCCAGGTCAATTGGATTGTAATCAGAGCTTTGTCCCTTAGTGCTATGCAGGCAACAACTCTTCACTACTCATAGTAGGTAAGTATTAGGCTAGCTGTCCTTGTGGGCCATTTTAAGCCTAGCAAATTTCCCTCAAAGGTGAGAATCAAACCCTGTATCTTATCTGTGAGGTAAATACCTTAAACATTATACCAGCCCCCTAACCCACTTAATACACTGCCTATGGAATACACCAATAATAGTAACAAAAGACATTTTTTAATTGTTAATGAGATACGCTGATTTAAGTAGGAGTACCTGTTTCTAGTGGCAACCTGAGACCATTCTCTGGTAAACAGCCTTGACCCCTCACAAAGTTTGCAAGTAGAGGCTAAGGGAATCAAACTCATGACTATAGGATTATGCTTGTTAGGAGCTCATAGCCTTACCACTGTACCAAAATGTCAGAAGTTATTGCCATGTGACTATCCATGCATCCCCTGAACAGTCTTTAGGTCTGGAGGTTTCTCACTCTTCAGTGATTATTGTTAAAAGGCCAAGACGCACAAAAACTGTTAATGCATTTCCTTGGGACTGATGCTATGTACAGTATACATGATTATCATAAGGAAAGTGGTCCCAGGGTCCTGGGGGATTCATTTGAGCAACAACATTCTTGGTATTCCTATATCCTTTCTTGTAATCTCTGTTCTTGTGTTTCTTCCTTTTTTATCAGAGTGTGAGACTGAAAAGGCAGATGGAAAAGCTACTTTTTTTCCTCCTTCAACCTTTTTATTGATCACTATATCTGTATTGACACAGCAGCTCTGTGAATCAATTCTGAGCTCATATCTTAACCCAAGATGGGATGTATCTTTCAGTTAGTGTTTCTAAGAAATCCAGATGGAGTCTGATGACTTGCTATGATCTTCATGGAGAAGTTGGTGATTGTATTTGGAAGGGATCTGCTTACAGAGAAGGACAGGCTAGCCTCTGTTACAGCCTCTGCACCATTGTCAGATATTCACTGCTGTTGAAGTCATGCAAGACAACTGCAGGACAAGCTGTATCTTCAGTGGCCCAGTTTGCCACACTGGACCACACTCAATAATCAGTCTAATGCCACTAGTCCCAGCTGAAGATTGTACCAGCGTCTCCACTGCTGGTCCATATGGCTCACGAAGCAAAGCAGCTTGCACAGCTCCTTGGATGCAGTAACACCAGGCTGGAAAGTGACTTGTGTTTAGCCTTAACTTCACCCTTTCCTGTTTTGAAATCCCACCTCTCTAGCCATATAACGTCTCCCAATTACAGACCTATACACAGCACAACTTCCTTTCATTGAAAGCTGAGGTGTGTCCAGCTATGAAGCTTGTTAATTCATTAGGCTGGGTTATCTTTAGGAACTATTATTAAACTGGACATGATGAATTTCAAGACAGTACAATATGAAGGCAATCCTTAAAGGTTAATATTAAAGGTTTAGCATTTTTAGAGTCAGTGACAAATCTGGGGAGTGGGGAATTCCAGGGATGGTGGATATGCAAAGACATCATTAGTGGTTTATTGTTAGGCTTCATGACTAAAGCGAGGAATGGGGAATTCAAGGGCAGTTTAATATGGGGGGGGGGGGGGATATCCTTAGTGGCTTTATTTTTAGGGTCCATGACTAATGTTGGGAGTGGAGACATCCTTAGTGGTTTTATTCTTAGAGCACATGACTAGTATTCGGATTGGGGATTTCCAAGCCAGCTATGTATGTGAGGACATCCTGAATAGTTTTACTTTTAAGGCCCATGAGTAATGTGAGGAGTGGGGATTTCTATGAGAGCAATGTGGGGAGACCCTTAGGAATCACACAGGCAAGAGTTGTGGCACAATTTTGAGGTATGCTGGTGAGTAAGGAAAGTAGGAAATCTGTGGGACATAAAAGGGGATATTATTTCTGAGATTATTTCTGATACTCTCTGTAGGAGCATAGGAGACATCACAGGGTATGCTGATTAGCTTTTTAAGTGTTAAAATCACAGTCAGTCCTAGGTAGTAACTTAGAGGCATCCCATGGTTACTCTTGATTGTGTGATGAGAATAAGACTTGATATGTGGGTAGTTATGCGAGTAGAGCATTACAGGTTCTTTGGCTAACAGAATGTGGGGAATCATCTGTACTGTTGTTTGTAGGGAGGGTTGGATATTACTAGGTACTCTGAACAGAATGTCGGTGGACAATGTTTGAGTAGTGTGTTGTGTATTAGGACTGGAGATCTACTGTATGTAGCAGAAGGGAGGCATTATGTGCAGTATTATTACATAGGGTATCTATGATGCCCTAATCACCAAAATATGGGGGATGACAACATGTGCCGTGTGGTGGGTTACATGGAGATGCCCGGGGTGCTCTGACATTTTGATAGCATAACAAAATATGCTTTGTTAGGTCAGATGGAAATTTCCAAGATGCTTGGACCTTTTCCTAAGATGATTAGGGGATGGCACATTATGAGATGAAGTACATTAGATGGGAATTCCCAAGGTGCATTAGGGGATATAAAGTACAGTATTCTGAGCAGTACATTAGGTGAGAATTCCAAACAGGCCATCAGCAGTATGACAGAAGAACAAAATCTTTCCTTTTATGGTATTGCAACCTCAAAGCCTGCATAACAGAATGTGTTTCCATAGCTCACCTTGTCAATTCCAACTTATAGAGTTGGTACATCAACTTCAAGCCTCTCTCCCTTTATTTTGTCAGTGTCTATTTCTTGTGTTACTTACATTTAGCTATTTTAGGTGAAATCTCTCAGCTCATCCCTGGCTATAGTCAGTCAGACTTACTGGACTTTATTTGAGGCACAGAAGCTGAATGACTGAATCAAAAATTCATGAAAATGACTTGTATTCTGCAGAAATAAAGGAAACACATTTGTTTGCATCAGTATGTTGCTAATAAATATCCATAAAACATCAGCATACTTCTCATATTTTGCACAGCTGCAGTAAATTGTGCAGTTAACAAAACCACAACATACCAACAAAAGTGTGTAGTTGAGCAGTGAAAAATGAGAGGAGTTGGAGGCCATCTTTGAGTACCTTAAATATAGTACAGAACTGGAGGAGTAGATGTTTTGAGAGGACTGATTAAATTAAGGAATATATGAATACATTGACACACCAAGGAACCAGCTATAACATACAGGCAAGTAGTTAACCTGGAAATATGCTGGCCTGTAATTACACCCCCACAATTCAGATAAATATGGAACCAGCGTGCACAACCAGCCCACACACTCTGCATACAGCTAACAGCATGTCTCATATATGTGACTCTGTCTTCCTTCCAATAATTAAACAGGAGTTTGAAATAAAATGGGATTTTCTTATGTTATACCAAAAATTTAACTGTCTCAGTTTGCCTGGGATTGCCAGGGGATTCTACTGCATAATCTGGGACCACTAATGAAGACAGGGAAGTCTGCCTGCTAACATTATGACTGTCACTAGAACAATTGGTATGGAAAATTAACAAAGGTTGAATGGTTTTGTTTCTGTAAATTTTAAGATGCAAATTGTCATCTCTTGGTAACTGTACAAGTGAGACATATAACAGCAGTTCACGTCTGATTATCTGTAGGACTCCAAATAATTCTGTTCTGTGTTTGTTTTCTGAGGTATTTACAAAAATATGAAAATGTTGTCTTTTGCATAATTAAGAATGCAAGCAGCACTTTATTTCTCTTAAGTTAAGTCACAGTGCAATAACTGAAGGCAGACTTATCTAGGGGGAGGGCTGGCATAATGGTTAATGTCTTAGCCTCACAGACACAAGGTACAGGGTTTAATTTTCATTCTTGAGGGGAACTGGCTATGTTCAAAATACCCCATAAGCGCAGTTTGCCTTGTACTTACGTATGGACTAAGAATCCACTAAGATAAGCAGTGCTATAGTAAAAAAGGAATAAAGTCCCAACTATGTCTTACGTGACCCAGGTTTGATTGGCAGCTCAGGTGTCTAAGGCACAAGCAAAGAGGAATTGTCATGCTTGATTGTGATGTACCAATTTTTGTATCTGTTTTAATTAAAGCCACATTTAATTATCCGTGGATGTCATCCCAGATGAACTGCTGTTAACATCCATGAACCAATACAATTGTCACTTAGCAGTTACACTATACAGTGTTAGTTTGCCATGTATATTAGTGTACTTCCAGCATTTCATATTATAGCCACACTGATGCAATAATTAATATTTGTTGTGTTAAATATAATATTATAGTAATATGCTGTATGCTGTCTATATCACTACAGTGAATGAGGATTTTCCTGAATGAACTTCAGGATGTAGAAATCAATTAATTGTGCAATCCTTATAGGGGACTTTGACTACCTCAAACCCAAACTAGGTAAACTACTGAATAGTACATAAAACTGCCCAAATGTTAACTATGTCAATGAAAACAATTTATAACAAATGGTATGAAATCTTACTAGGGGTAGTAATATCTTAGATCTCATCATGGTTAAGGTCTTCACCTCACAGACATAAGGTGTGGCATTTGATTCTGACCTCAGGTTATTGGCTAGATTAAACATGGCCCTTCGGGACACTTAGCCTAATACTGACCTATGAATCTGTGAACAAGTCAGTGATTTTCCTGCTCATCACCCAAGATTATGCCCTCTGTAATTAATGTGGATCATAATACCATCATCTTTAACCGCTGAATAAAATCATACTCAGTCATTATTCACTCATCTTTCTTAGATTTAACAAGTGAACACCATAATGCTAGGAATGACATTATTAACAAAAATAGACTGTGTTGCTACTCCCAGTAACCAAAATAAATTTGCTTAGGATACTGACAAGGAATTTTCTGCACTCATAAGAATATACTTGCAAGAATATACTTGAAAAACAAAACAAAACAAAAAAAGAAACAAAAAAAATACTTGTTTCCCGCCTTTCTAAGCTAGTATAGTCCAGTTTTTAGGTTAGTGCTAAATTCAGGGCTGTGTTACAAGTTTCCGTGTTTGCCCATACCTTACTTGGACAGAAGGAAGTTTCTATGTTCACTGTGAGAGAGGGAGCTGTGAGCAGCCTATCTGTCCCTGGAGGAGTGGCTTCAACCCAGAAATTAGTAGTTTATTGGCCATTTTGGGCTACTTTCTATCTCTTTCATTTCCCTGCTATAAAACCCACATTTGCATGGTTTTGCACACCAGGCAGCGCTGATTAGCTAGGGTATAACTATTCCCAGCTCTACAAAGTCTACTCTTCAATTTTTCCCTTGGAACTAGACAAACTTTTAACTTAAGCACTCAAACCATTCACTTCTCATCCAGGCAATTGCTCAAAACTCATAGCAAGCACTAATAAACCTTAGCACTAGACCCCCCTATACTGTAGCGAAGGACAAGGCTCTCTATTCAACCTTACCAGCCAATCAGTAAAACAGTTCACTGTACCTATCCAGGCATGTCCAAAGGGAAGTTTCAGGTGTACTCTCCGGTCCAACTGGCGAATCTGGACATTTTGAGGCAATGTTACAATTGCCTCATGTACACAGACAACCCTCTCCTCCTTCCACCAAACACTAATATATGTGAGAGATGCAATTATACAGCCAAACTGGAGGCTAAGCTCTCTCAACCCAAGACTGGACCAGGCAGTCGAGAGGAGAAGGGAATTACTTGCATCACACCACCAGTCTCACATAGACCTATGAAACCAGCACCGGCAAAAAACACACATAAATACATGAAAACATACTTGGAGGCTCTAAATATAAATCTGCAAAAGCAGCAGAGACCTCCAAAGCAGATATCCAAGCAACCTGCACCCCCCCAACACAAACCATGTAATACATACTTCACAAAGCCAGTGTGCCACGCAATCACAGTCCTTAAGGCAAAATAAAATACCCAACACACTAGTAATAGGTGACTCTATAGTCAGGCACACTGACGTCCCACTCACTAGGCTGAACAAGCAGAAGGTTACTGTTAGCTGCCTGTCGGGTGCCAGGATCCACCACATAACACAAGCACTCAGGTCACTCCAGAACAAGTACAAATATGACTCTGTCATTGTCCATGTTGGTGTGAATGACCTGAACCATGCCTCCCTGGACTACATGAAAAGAGACATGGAGGAGCTCTCTGATCACATAGCCCAGGCCAGTATGACCCTGACCCTGAGTAGCATCCTGCCCTCACCAAGAATGATACCATGGTATAGAGAAAAAATGATCAATTTCAACAACTGGCTAAGCTTCTGATGTCATTCAAAGGGGATCCAGTGTATTTCAGCCTGGGATGACATGCTTGACAAGCCACGCTGCTTCGCTAGAGACAGCTTGCACCTGTCACCCTTAGGCTTTTGAATATTGGCCAAGGCTCTTGCCACCCCCATAGTGCCTTTTTAGGCAAGGCTCAAAAGACAAACCCACCACCGTAAATAACACAACTAACAAAAAACGGAGGGTAATGCTATTCAATGCCAGAAGTCTAAACCTCAAAATGCATGCACTCGAGGCACTCCTCAGTATGGAGAAAATCGAAATATGTGCAGTAACAGAAACCTGGTTTAAGGCTCCAGAGAGCACCCTAGCACTACCAGGCTACAACTCATACCATACATTTCGGTCACAAAACCGGGACCGAAATACAAAAGGCAGGGGAGTATCCATATTCATCAAGGATACCCACACCTCCAGGTAAGTGGCACAGCATGATGCTTCAGAGATCATCCACGTGCAACTAACAACAGGCAAAGCTGCTATTCAAATTACAGCTTGCTACAGATCACCCACCATGTCCCAGGACCCGCACTCCGTATTCCTGGAAATACTGGGAAACTTAAAGGTCCTACCAAACACCCTGATATTGGGTGATTTCAATTACCCAAACATTAACTGGGAGAACTACTCGAGTACAACCTCCCTTGCCCAACATTTCCTAGAATTTATAAACTCAAATGCCCTGGATCAACTGGTCAACACCCTCACCAGAGGTGACAACATATTGGACCTGGTCATCACCAACATGGGCGACCGGTGTTCCACACCAGAGGTCAACCCCTCATTGGTTAGATCTGACCATAAACTAACCACTCTGGATAGCCACATTCTGCCACCACCCCTGGTCAAAGAAACCACAGTGAAAAACTTTTCAAAAGCAAACTTCACATTACTTAAGACCGAGGTGGGAAGTTTCAAAGCCCCCATGCTAAAGGATAATGCCGTCCAAGCTGCAAAATCCTTTACTAATGCACTCTACGGGCACCTAGAAGAATGCATGGATCGTGCTATCCCAAACAAAACCAAGATTCACTCCTCTAAGAAAAGGAAACCAGTCTGGTGGACCCCTGCCAAAAACAAGCTATAAAATAGGAGGAGGAAACTAGTACAGAAAAGAGTAAAATCCCAAGAAGGGAAGACATGCCTGATCAGTATCCACAAGAAACTTCATTCCCTCATAAAATCATCCAAGGCTAGCTTCAAAAGAAAAATTGCCATGGACTCCAAAGTTAACCACAAGGCATTCTTTAGCTATGACAAGAATCTAAGAGGCAATTCTCAGATATGCTCAGAGTTAGTGCAGAATGGCACAAAATACACTGAACCGACTGATATAGCCAACATTCTGGCAGACAGGTTCAGTGCAAACATCATCCCCCTCTCACCCCCAAATGGGCACATAACTATACCAGAAGAATGTAGTGCCCCTAAAATCACAGACAGGTTAAAACAGCCCTCTCCAAAGCCAATAACACAGCATCAATGGGACCGGACGGTGTCCCAGGCTACATACTACACAAGCTCAAAGATGAACTAACTCCTCACCTAAACACACTGTTTAAATGCAGCCTCTCCACAGGCTACATGCCCACATAGTGGCGCACAGCAACAGTTATTCCGATCCACAAAGGTGGAGCCACAACGGACCCTGGGAACTATTGCTTTATAAGCCTGACTAGGTTGGTCTGCAAAGCTATGGAGCGCATCATCATGGATCTCATTAACAGAGACATTGGGAACCTCCAAACACTGGACCCTACACAGTTCGGCTTTGTTAAGGGCAGATCATGCCTCCTATACCTGGTGGCCTTCTTTGAGACAGTTACCAAGGCTATAGACGAGGGAAAGGTGGTCCACACAGCCTACTTAGACTTCACAAAGGCCTTCAACACCATTCCCCACTCAGGTATTATAGACAAGCTCACCAGCCTGAACATAAACTCCTACATCAGGAGATGGGTTGCCAACTGGCTCATAAACAGAACCCACATGATAAGAGTTGCGGGGACTAGGTCTGACTCTAAACTGGTTACAAATGGCATTCCCCAGGGCTCAGTCCTAGGACCCCTCCTGTGCAGCATATACTTCTCAGAGGTACAGGCAAGCACAGGAGTATTATGGCTGACCAAGTTCGCAGATGACTCCAAAACTAGGGGCTATAATTAACTCTCTGGCTGACACAGACATCCTCCAAAAGGGTCTCACTGAGACAGATACCTGGTATCAAAACCATGGCCTCAAGCTAAATACCAAAAAGTGCTTAGTCATCCCCTTTGGAAAAAACAAATTACTCACAAACTACCACATAGGTGGTAGCCCCCTAAATACGGAAAACGTAATAAGGGATCTGGGGACCCAAGTAGATAGTAATCCCTCCTTTGATAATCACATTGCCAAAGTGGTTAGAAAATCCTTCTATGTGGCCCACCTAATCACAAAAGGGTTTGCATCCAGATCGAAAGAGGTCATTGGGCCCCTCTACACATCACTCATCAAACCCATCACAGAGTACAATGCCCCATTTGGGATGTACCTTTCAAGACACCTGCAACAACTGGAAAGACCACAGAAGTACCTCACCAAGAGGATCACTGGTCTCAAGCAGATGCCCTATGCAGCTCAACTGAAGAAACTCCAGCTGTACTCGGTTGCATACCGCGTACTGAGAGGTGATCTCTGCCTGACATACAAGGCCATGTCCAACCCAGAATTGATGGACATGCTCCACCTAAAGAAAACCATATCCCCTCGAGCCACACACTCCAGGGATCTAAACATCACCACAACAATAAATAGGACATGCTGGAGGGATAGATTCCTGTCCCAGAGACTTCCCATTCTCTGGAACAAGATTCCAATCTACATTAGGCAGAGCTCCTCGCTAACCCTCTTCAAGAGAAACCTTGATGAGTGGATGGGAAACAGAAAGTTTACCCCAGGGATCACTTCAATGGCTCTGCTGGGCAGAGGCACAGGGAACTAATCTAAGGGGGCGGCTAGGCTTATAAATGCCTTTGGGCAGATAGCCTAGCACTTACATATGAACCTATGACAAGTACATTTGGCAAAATGTTTTGTGTTGGAATCACAATATTAATAGGTAATATATCAGAAAAGAGGTACTGCTTAGTTTTCAAAATCACCCTAGTCATAAAAGAAGTATAGATTAAATAATGTACTGAAGCTAATTACTTTTCTGAACAAATCTTCCAGAACTAACAAAGAACTTGTGGTCTCAAAGACTGAAGGAACAATAAGGTATTCTTTACTTACATCATAAAGATGAAAGGGACTATTATGAATGCAAGATGTTATTAAGAAAAATAAAGTGACCACTGAGTTGTAGGACATGTGAATTTCCTTGCAGACTTCATAATAATTGAAGACATATGTCAATGTGTTATAGAGAAAAAAGGAGGCATCTTGTGTAATTACAGACATAATAACTGCTACCATATGTAAAAAAACAAAACAAAACAAAACCTCAAGTCATGTGGGATCAAACAACATACCTGGTAATTTCCTCTACAAAATAAAGAAATTCTTAATTAACCCATTGGATAGAGGGGGTAATCAGGAGGAATGTCTGCTTAAGTGACTTGCTTAAGGTCACAGAGTAGGAAAATGAGGGCTGAGGGAATCAAATCATGCACCATAAGAACTACAGCTCACAACCCTAATGTCTGCACCAACTGCCAGACTAACATGCAGATATATTCCTGGCAAATACTAGCATGTTGTAGAGCTAATGGTTATTTTATTTATTTATCCTATTTTGACTGGGTTCCTCCCACTAGCTAGTGCCTCTTTTCGAAGGAGACCTGAAATGCTATTTATAATACTAGAAGAAATTTGCCCAGGGCTTCAGGGAACGTCTCCTACTCTCTTTGATAGGTACCACATGACTTTTTTTTACATCTGCTTGAGCTGCCACCAACTCAGGTAGATGGGAACTCATTTTAACATCTCATCCAAGGAGCAGCACAGCCATGAGTGCAGCATCCTGAATTGCTGCAATGCAGTGTCAGCAATCCAATCTCCTGATGTGGGAACAGAACCCATAGCCTTCTGGTATGCTGTCTGTTATGCCACTGACACTGCTGTTATGAGTTCACAGCAGAAGGTCACATCACATCCATTATCCTGTTCATTATTCTATGTAAACCATGGAGAGAGTAATGGTGGAGCTTTTCTTACTGCAGTACCCACGTCTGTTTGATATGGAGCCGTATCATTTTGTTAAGGCTGATCTTACCCTTTGAACCTTGTGGCATTCTTTGAAGAGGTGATAGCAGCACATGATGAAGGGTTCGTAGTACATATAGCCTATCCTGACCTTGCTAAGGCATTTGTCACTTTTCACATAAGAGAATAATTGACAAATTAAAAGCATTAAATGTCAATCCATACAAAATTCAGTGGGTAAAACACTATTTAAAAAAGTAGGGACAATGAGTCAGAGTGGGAGTTATTGTTTATCCTAATGAGGGTTACCAGTGATGTCCTGGGGGTTCTCTCCTGGAACATTTCTTTATGAATATTATTCTCAATAAAGAAAGTGAGAAATGAGCTGTGGATAATCTTCTATGCTAATTAGTACAAACTAGGTAACGTAATTATTATTTTTTTATTTTTATTTACCCTAAGTTTACTAGGATAGTCATACCAGGCCAGTGGCCTCTTTTCAGGGGAGACCTGTGGTGGTATTCATAATAAATACAGAAAATCTGGACACAGCACCCGGAGGATTCCCCTACCCAATTTGCTAAGTGCCATCAGAGCTGCCACTGACACGGGTTTAATGTCCCATCTGAAAGAGGACATGCTCAGGAGTACAGCACCGCCTAATACCGCAGTGCCAAAAATGGAAAAAAATGAATGGAATCACTCGGGATGGAAAGAGAAGCCACAGCCTTTTGGAGTGTGGTACCTGTTGGGCTACTAACATTGGCAATGAGCGACTTTCATAAAAGGATGCCAGAGTTCTCCAATACGGTCTCAAAAAAAAAAAATCCACGTGATTCATTAATAATGGCATTGCATTAAACAGCATAAATCATGATCGCAAAATAAATGGTCAAGTGATAAAAAAATTACATTATCATGAAGGATCTAGAGACAATGTCAGAAAACAATTAAAGGTTTGGTCAGTGTGTCTATCTGCCGAACTCAGAAAGCATATTCTCTAGCCTGTATAATTCTAAAGAGCATATTTAGTCACTACATAGAGTCTGATGTACCACTTTATACCTCACTGAGATGACCCTTTATTAAATGTGTTTTTTGTATCCTTTCAGCAAGCCACCTGAAACAGCTTGAAAGGGTAACACAATTCCTTACTAGTAAAATCAAAATCCATGAAAACAAACTGTTCAGAAAGGCTTCATCAATTATCTATCTGTCATACATGCATCCATGTGTGTACATGCGTACATATATACATACATGTGTGTGTATATATATATATACACACACACACACACACACACACACACACACACACACACACATACACAGAGGCTTACACACATGGATAGATACCAACTCTATTCCTTTCATTTGCTGAATTTTTTGGGGTTGATTTGTGACTCAGATGACTGATTTGGCCAATAAACAATTTGTCGATTGAAACGTTTGTGGGCTGAGATGTAGTTTGAGATTGACAAACACAGTGGTTTAAGAAGTTTTCACTTTGTCCCACTTTTGTGTGATCTCACAGTTGGAATATTTGCTCTGGATTGTTGTTTCTTCCTAGTTAATGATTAGCCACTTGGGATAATTAGCCACTTGGGATATATATATATATATATATATATATATATATATATATATATATATATATATATATATATATATATATGTATGGTTTTTGTTTGTCTTTTTCGGCTTTTCCCGGTTAGGGATCACCACAGCGGAACTCCAGTCCACTAATGATTGGCAGCAGATTTTTTTATGGTGCTGAGATGCCAGCCCGACTCCCAAACTTCAGCAAAGACATGCCCATTTACACATGTCTTTCGAATGCCACTTGACCGCGGGGAGGACATGCAGACTCCACACAGAAGGCACTCCAACTGAGAATCAAACAGGAGAACCTCTTGCTGTGAGGCAACAATGCTACCGCTGCACCACCGCGGCTGTCAAGGATATATATATATATATATATATATATATATATATATATATATATATATATATATAGTTTACCATCAAAATCTTAAAAATCAGCTGAACATCCTGCTCCTATTCAAACATGGTAGGAGTGACAGTCGGTATGTCGACAGTCAAGTGAACGGCAGTGCAGAAGATCTTCAGCAGGACAGAGAAATGCAGCATGTATGTAAACAGCAACTGTCGACAGTAAGATTGAAAATGGACTGTTGATGGTATGTGTCGATCATCTGACCTCATTAATATTCATGAGACAATGAAATGCATCGAGGATATCAATGTTCGCGCTTTTGAATTCTGCGATTTTGATACTAAACCTATATATATATATATATATATATATATATATATATATATATATATATATATACACACACACACACACACACACACACACACACACACACACACATACATGCACACACTCACATACCTGCACACACACATACACATCTGCATAAACACATACACGTACATATACATACACACGTGCATGCATGCACTCATATCCACACACAGATGCACAGACTCAAGCACACATACACATGCACACATGCTCGCACACACACACACACACACACACACACACACACACACACACACACACACACACACACACACACACACACACACACACACACACACCATGGATAGGCCATGGCTTTGGCACCAGTCATTTGTGTTAAACCCTCTTGTAAGATATTGGTGTCATAGGGGGACTCTATAATAGCTCCCAATTTACAGTCATCTTGTGAACTTGGTGAGCAAGAGGCCTTGAACATTAGCCTTGGCTTCCAAAAAGTAGATGCAAAACAGGAGCGGGCCCATCATGGAGCCCTTGGGTACTCCACTGGTAAGCGGTCTCTTGTTGGAGGTGGTCTCACCTATCCTATCTTCTTGGGTCCTGCCTGTGAGTCAGTCTGCAATCCAATGATTTATGTAAAGATTTATGCCTGGCTCAGACAGCTTGTTAGCAATGCCCGAGTATTGTATTGAATGCCTTAGCTGGGTCAAGATACACAATATGCATATTTTTACCCTCTTTTATTGCCTTGGTGAGCCTCTAAAAGAAGTCTGCCAGGTTAGGTAGGCATGATCTTCCATTAACAAAGCTAAATTGGAAGGGGTCCAGTGTCTGTTGGTTGCCAATGTCCTTGTTTATTTTCCATGATAATTCATTCCATGGCTTTGCATATTAGGTTTTTTTATACTAATGTGTCTATAGTTTCCTAGGTTGGTTGATGGTTTGCCCTTGTGGAGGGGAGTGAGGGTTGTGGTCCTCCATTCACGTGGAATGTAGACTGTTTCAAGGCTGTAGTTGAACAGTGTCTCAAGTGGCCCTGATAAGTCATGTTTTAAACTCTTTAGGAGGCAACCGTGGATGTTGTTGGGACCTAATGAGGTGATGTTCTTGGCTTTAGCGAGTGCTGCCAGCACCTGGTCCCTGCTAATAGTTTTTGGTAGTATGTTGGAAGAGATTTCACTTGGTGGAACTGGGGGGAGTGGGAGTGAAGTTTGAGCTGAGTTTATGAATAGGCTACAATGGGATTTGAACTCACACATAGGAGAACAGCAGACACCTTACCATATTGCTTAACCATTTTAGCTAAGGGACTTACCATGGTTATCAGCTAAATGTGGAACTGTGAGAAACATAAACATTTTAAGTGTCAAACTGAGGAATAATTCTTATAATGAGGTACACTTGAAAAGTCTACAGGGAACATGAAGTGATCACTTTAGTATATTTCACATTTTTCTCAACAAATGAGAGAATGCAGACACACACACAAATACAGAAAATAACGAGTATTATAAATCACGACGATATGCCATATAAACCTTGAAGGCCAAAAGTTGTTCCAGTTTATTTTCCATTTCAACTTCTTTATATTTTTCTAATTAATTTGCTTTTACTTATGACAGACATTCTGTGTTCCCTCATTGCCAGTACGTGTTGCCTTCACCTATTAATCATCTACATTTTCCACTTCAGTCCACACTTGCATATATCACATGCACGTTTGCATGTCTATCTATATATTTCCTTTACATATACATATACGAATGTGTACGTGTGTGTATGTGAGCTTGTGTAGCAAGCATGTATTTTCCTTGTTTTATTGTGTGCTGTTACATTTACTTATTTGACATTTGTTTATTTTATTTATTTTATATTTGTTCACTGGGAAAGTCTGACTGGGATAATATTCTATTTTCAGCAGAGAAAAGCTCCAGAAAAGTCATATCAAGAAAATAACAAATAGTGCAATAATGTCAATGTTTTTTTTTTCACTAAGTAGGAAGTTGCCAAATGTTGGAATAATGTAATATTCTCTTACACCTGAGGTTATTTAAAATCATAGGGATATGATAGGGGTACAAGGTGGCTTTATACAACAAAATGCTTGTTTTTAGTCAACATGGATATTTTTATATAATACTGATACTTCTAACATGTTGTAGAACTTGATGTTTATGCATTTATTCCCTGGAATCCATTTATAAGTGGGTACACCTTACGCTAAGTCTTCACTTTCTGTCATCTTTGTCGGATGAGTAGTAGTACTCATTGAATATGCAAGACGTGAAGCAACCCTATGCATTGAGCTGCACCTGTTTGTGATCAGAACACCTGCTAGTGGCTACATCAAAGTGCAGATAGTCTCAAACACACAGTATAAACAGCAGATTGTAAATCTGCTTAACCTTAGTAAAGCATAATACAAGGCAAAGGCAACTTCAAGTAAATAAAATGAGGCAGGTGAAGCTTAAAGAGGAAAATGTAGTTATATATAAACACACTGTACAAACACAGCTAATTATAATTAAGGATCATTATAGAAGTAATCACTACCACTCAGGAACACAGCTACATGATTTAAAAAATGAAGTATTGATGAAAGGAGATGAGCGGCACATGGCTACAACATAAAGTGAGAGAAGTGCATAAATAATAGGTAAAGCTGAGAGGTAAGATGATAGTTGCTAAGGAGAGCAGATACAGCAGAGAGGCACTGCATATGCTGCAGGTAGTGCACAGTTATGGAACTTCACTGGTATTGTCATGTATACTGTGAAGGTAAACAAAGGCAATAATTTGCATAGAAATGAACTAATGTTTGAACACACTTACGGGATAAAGGTTTTTAACCCTTTGCGTGCCTATATGTATTAAGGAAACGATAATGAAGTTGTAACGGTAATGTACACACGTACAAATGGGGATATATTGAGACGAGTCACGCACACCTGTCAAATCGTTCCACTAATGGAAGTAATTCTGAAACAATCAGTTATGGTAGCAACCTGCATGTTGTGAATCGTAGAAAGTGTGACTGTTCATGCATGCAATGTATTTCTGTATTGCAGTCCAAAAGGACCTGACACATATACAGAACTGTCCCTTTGACCAGCACAGCAATGGAATGGTAAGCTGCTATCCATACTTACAGAGTTCCAAATAGAATAGATGAGAGATGTACATAGTTGCAAATAGAGGGCCAACGCCATGTGACATATATTAATATCCGCATTAATCAAGGCAAAACCCATGTAGTTATTCCCCTGACAACTGGGTCATGTGTGTAGGAATGTCAGTATATACCTATGTTTACAATGCGCGTATGTGTAACAGGAAGACCACATATATGGATAATTAGCCTATACAAGACTCAGTGCAAAACAATGTACCTGCTAGCAGTATTGTATAATGATATCAGATACATGGAAAATATTTCAATTGCCATTTCAAAAATATTGGATTATAATGCATTTCTAGGAGTGTAATCATATTACATATGCACCACCTGCTGCAACCGCCACACGACACACATTCAAATACAGATGTCTGTCAAACTACACCTTTGCAAAGCACCATAGCATCATACTGATCTCTGTCTGAATTTGATTTTGAATTGATGCTTTTCATTTAAGGTTTAGTTACTTCTATTTTTATTTTTATTATACTGCATTTTGTTTTCTTTTAAGTTTTTTTGGTTCTTTTGGAGTTTTAAGAGATCCTGGCTAGGGTCAGTTATAAAAGCTAGAAAATAATTCCTTTACTGACAGTGAATAACAACCAGCTAACTAGTGGGAGGACCTGAGAAATAGTATTCCTCACTTAACTAGAAATATTTGGAGGCATCTTTATTTCACCGAAGTGCTTCTTTGACTTACTGTTCTCTGTCTGACTATTGCTGATCTCTGCTAGAATTGTTGTTGTACTCTTAAACTTGGTGGCTTTTAAATTGTCTGCCCCTACTATAAATCTGATTTTGGACACTCCTCCCAGTCCCATCTCATTAGCTCATTCTACTGCATATGGAGAAATCATTTGGGAAGGCACACCCCCTTAGTTTTTTAGCCTTGAATTATCTTCTATTTCCTCCCTTAAAAATGATTTTAAGCAGATGCTTTTACTGTAGCTGTGCTTCTTCCTTATTTTATTACTATATTTTGCTTTTTGCTGCATGCTCCTAAAGTGTTCAGTTGCATTTATTCTACTGCATTTACATTACTGCTTGTTAGTATCTTGATTCAATTGTAACTGTTATTTTAAGCCTCTTAGTTTTGATTTAAGCACTTGGTCTTCAAACTAGTTATCTTACATAAGGAGGGATTGCTGTCTACTCTCTTGTGGCAAGAGAGGTAGCTTACACCCTTCTCAGTCAGGAATTGCTGGTTGACGGCTTATTGTGTTCTTCTAAAAGTGTCTTAGTTCTGGTTAAGTGGGCGACAGGCCAGTTATTTTACATTAAGAAGGTTTGTGGTGTACACTCTTGTAGGAGGACAGGGTAGCTTCCTCCTCTCTCAGCTTGGGATTGCTGATGAAGGCTTATTGTGGCTGTTATTCTAAGTGTCTTTGCTCTGATTTAAGCACTTGAGCTCCAAACCAGTTATTTTACATTAGGAAGGTTTGTGGTCTACACTCTTGTGACAGGAGAGGATAGCCTACATTCTTCTAAGCTGGGAACTGCTGGTTGAAGGCTTACTGTACCTAATATTCTAAGTGTCTTTGTTCTGGTCTGTGGTCTGCACTCTTGTGACATTTCTGTCTAGACAGATTTTTTTAACCACTAGAGCATCTAGTTTGCTCATAGCTGAGCATTGCTCATCAAATTGCTTGTGTTATCAATGCGTTCAATATTTAAGTTTTCCTCACTCTTCCCTGGTAGATCAGTTGCCATGGTTAAGCATTTCCCAACTCTCTCTGTTGCCAATATGAATGAGATGGATACTCTGAGGTACTGTAGCAATTACTTCATGTACACTGACAACCCACTTATTCTTAATAAATCAGATAGTGTATGTGAGAGGTGTAAATACACTTTAACACTGGAGACAAAACTCTCTTATACAACCAAAACTAATCCTATAGAGGTTATCAGTGACATTTGCACCACAACTACTTCACAGGGTAAAGGCTCTACACATATTACTTATGCTGAGAAACTTTCAGGTAACCTTTCTAAAACACTAAAACCTCCTGCACAGTACAATCAAAGAAAGGGTCCTCAGCCATCACATAAACACTCCATTAGAACACCACCCACAGCTACACAGTAACAGTGTATCCAATTCCTCCAGGTAAACCAGCACACAGCCAAATTTCCTGGTCATTGGTGATTCTATAGTGAGGCACACTGATGTCCCCCTCATCAGACTGAGTAAGGAGACACTCAAGGTTAGCTGCCTTTATGGGGTTAGGCTCCATCAAGTCACATAGGCACTCATGTCATTGAACCACAGGTCCCAGTATGACTGTGTCATAGTCCATGTGGGTGTTAATGACCTGAGATATACTGTCCTTGACTATATTTAGTAAGACATGATCGAGCTTGTTGATTATGTGTCTCAGGCAGGTATGAGCCTAGCACTGAGCAGCATACTACCTTCTCAAAGAATGATGCCATGTTACCAACAGAAAATGAGTGATTTTAATAATTGACGTAGCTTCTGGTGTCAATCCAGGGAGGTACAATATCTGACGTCCTGGGAGGACAGGGTTGACAGACCATCCTGATTTGCCAGGGATGGTCTACACTTGTCACCTCTAGGCTTTCAAATATTGGGAAAGACATTTTCCATGCCCATAGTGCCTTTTTTACCAATAAACCTTACTGACTTAACTGAACTTATGAATGAATATCTGAAGGTAGAACTGCTCAATGCTAGATGTTTTAACAAGTAATTCCACTCCCTGCAAGCCTTCCTCTCCCTGAAGAGTGTAGACATCTGTGTAGTAATGTAGACTTGGTATAAAGTTGATGAGAGTACCCCAGCAATGCAAGGTTATAATGCCTTTCACACCTACTGCACAGGACGGAGTTAAAGGTAGAGGAGTGTCAGTCTATATTAAGACTAATCTCACATACAGATTAGTTAAAGTGTATGACTTACTGGAACTCATACATGTGCAACTCACCATAAACAGGGTGTTGTACCATATCCTTGTAACATATAGGTCCCCCTCCATATACCATGAAACCCATGCTACCTATCTCAGTGTAGTAGAGTCCATCACCGTTCAACCCAATACAATACTCATGGGGGATCTCAACTATCCCTCTATAAACTGGGAATCCTACACCACTTCTAATGCACAAGCCCAGTGATTCCTAAACTTTGTTAATACAAACATCCTGGAACACTTGGTCCATTCTCCTACCAGGGGTTCAAACATCCTTGACCTTGTACTCACAAACATGGAGGCCAATGTTTTTTGTCCAGTGTAATATCTTCACTTGTCAGATCCGACCATAACACAGTATTACTTGAAATAAAAATTAAATACAGGGGTCCAGCGAAACCAAAAACCTTTAGGAACTATTCTAAGGCTAACCTCTCTCTACTAAGCAATGCCTTGGCTAAATTCCAATCACCCCAAATGCAATAAACACCATAGAATACACGGAGCTCTATACAAATTCTCTGTACAGCCATATTAATAGCTGTCTAGAGCAGGCTGTGCTCACATGTATTAAGAATAAGAAAACTCAAAATACAAGCCACTTTAGTGAACGACAATAGCAATCGGTTATACAGCAAAAGAAAAAAAATCTTGGCCAAGCATAAGAGGAACAAACAACAAACTAAAAGCCCCCGGACCAATCTATACAGTCAGCTAAGAGGGTTAATTAATACTTCAAGGGTTAAATTTGAAAAAAAATAGCTTCTCAGGAAAAGGACAACCACAAAGCTTTCTACAGCTATGTCCGTAACATTGAGGAAATACATAACAATGCACAAAGCTTATTGTAAATGGTGAGATGATCTGAGGTATTCACAGCTATGTCAGGAGAAGTAGGGCAGTGTATACATAACATATGGCAGCAGAGCTAGCTGGAATTTTGTAAAAAATTATATGTCATTTGTATATGAAACTGATTTGTACAGATGCTTGTGTTGAAAGTTTATTTATAAAGTTGCTTGTGTTAAAAATGTACCAACAGTGGGTCCTGACTGTATTGTAACTGAATTAAATGTGTATGTTTTAACAGAGGATACTGGAAGAGAAGAGGTTAATCTCAGTCCCAGCTAACTTTGAAAAATAGTTGAAATTAAATTAGGCCATAAAGATTGTATCTTACAATTCTGGTTGCAGCCAGAGACAAAATGTCTTGGAAACCAAGTATTAGGAAGCCTTCTTTATTGTTTCTAGCAAAGAGATAATTGCTACTCTGGAGGGTAGAGGTTTGAAATTGTTTTATGACTTCCAGGAGCTGCAGCAGATCTGAGCAACCTCTATCTGTGGGTATGGTAACACATAGGTGCTAAAATCCTTGCAGCTTCTAGTGTTGGTGATAGTGTAGGAAACAGAGTCAGATGACCAGATGTGATGCCATTCTGTAAACTATCCCAGAAATATTTAGATATTATATTAAGATGTCTCTCAGTCATATTGGGCAGTCTGTTTCTTGGAACCTGACATAGAAGGGTCCTTCACCTACTTCATCTTGCCTTGCTCTAGTAAGTGAACCAGGGAATATTAGCTCATGTAATGAGATTAGTTAAGTACTATTTTTCTGTATCTGTGTGAATCTATTTGTCTGTGTTATTTTAATATTTCCTCTGGCTGAAACTCTGGGGTTTACTGTAAATAGATATTTAGTATGTTCATGTTCTTTTATTATTTATTATTAAATATATTTAAACTTCTCATTGTGGTTGGTCCTTTTAGAAAATATTTAGTTTTGAGAGTATTTGCATATATGTATTTGGTGACAGCTCTGGCCACTCCTGAAAGTCTTGCTGTTTGGTCAACACTACCATAAGTATTAATATTAACATCACTCAATATAATTGGATACCTTTTAAGAGCCTTATAGTAACTGGTGGCAATTAATCTACTTTATAGTCTGGGCAAAGTTGGTAGAGAGTGTAATCTGTGCAAGCCTTTCTCAGGTAAGTGCGTGTGTGTGTGTGTGTGTGTGTGTGTGTGTGTGTGTGTGTGTGTGTGTGTGTGTGTGTGTGTGTGTGTGTGTGTGAAAATTAAATCTCAAAGAGTGTGTTTGTCAACTACTTGGGGCAGGGACATGAAGCACTCGTTTCACAAACAGAGTGGTGGAGGATCTGGCTTGAACACTTGGCTGAGGACTTAATTCTGCAGCTGTGCCAGTGGGGAGCATTATCAGGGATCTGGGGAGAGACAGCGAGAGAAACCCAGACCCTGGGCTGAGTGTGTTCCCTGTGTGCTCTTAAGGGAAATCATGCTTGATGCAGAGAGGTATGCATCTGGAAATACTGGGTGTATCTATTTGTATTCCAAGTGAACATCCCTCTCCAGTGCCAGTGGGGAGGATTCAGACTCCTTGATTACTGGCACAGAGTGGGGAAGTTTTATTTATTTATTTTATTTTTATTTTTATTTTAATTTAACATTTGTTAACTGAGAAAGTCTGACTTGGAATGAGCCAATTTTCAGCGGAGGCCTGGGGAGAAATGCTCCAGATGCATGTCTTTGTAATGTGGGAGGAAACCAGAGCACTCATACAAAACCCACACAAACACAGGGAGGACATGCAGATTCCACACAGAAGGCACCCCAGCCAAGAATCAAACCGGACAACCTCTTGCTGTGAGGAGGCAATGTTAACCGCTGCACCACTGCGCCATAGGATGTCACAAATGGCATCACCCACACTGAATTGGAGACCATTGCCAATCTTTTGGCTAACAAGCTCAGCTCAAATTTTTTTGATAGTTCAAAGGAAATACTACATAACACAACAACCCCCTCAACTATTACTACAGAACAGGTCATTAATGCACTTTCCAAGGTCAAAGATACTGCATCAACGGGCCCTGATAACATCCCAGGATGTTTAATAAATAGCATTAAACATGACCTCTCTCATCACTTGAATCACTTTTCAGCTGCAGACTTCAGTTAGTAAGCCCATAACTCTTACCAGCCTCATATGTAAGGCTATGGAGAGAATCGTCATGGACATGATGAATGAGGACATAGGTAACCTGAAAATGTTCGACCCATCACAGTTAGGATTTGTTAAAGGAAGATCATGCCTATTAAATCTGGTGGACTTTTTGAGAGGGTTACCTAAGCACTGAATGAAGGTAAAACTGTGCACACACCTTATCCTGACCTGGCCAAGGCTTTTCATACAATATCCCATACAGGCATTATAGAAAAGCTCACTAATTTAGGTATAAATCCTTTTCTCACCCACTGGATGGACACCTAGCTCACTGATATGACCCAGGAGGTCAAAACAGGTGAGGCCACCTCCATCAAGAGGCCAGTCACTAGTGGAGTCCCGCAGGGTGTAGAACTAGGCCTGCTACTTTCTGGCATTTGTTTCTCTGAAATGGAAGCAAATTCTGAAGGTTTATGGTTGGCTAAGTTTGCAGATGATTGCAAGCTGAGGGTTATCATTGACTCCCCTGCAGACACTAGCATTCTTCAAGTAGGTCTATCTCTGACTAACAAATGGTGCCAAAGCCATGGTCTTAAACTCAGTGCTAAGAAGTTCATAATTGTATCCTTTGGGAAATCAACCATCCTGGCTAGCTACCATGTTGATAATACACTCCTAAGAGTTAACTCAGTGGGTAGTGATCTAGCTGTCACATAGACCGTAGCCTTAACTTTGACCACCATGTGGACACAGTGGTAAGGAAATTCTTTTATGTTGTGAAACGTATAAGTATGGGCATGGAATCTAGGTCCAAAAATGTTGTTATACCACGGTACTCCACCCTTATCAGACCAGTCATAGAGTACAGTGCTCCCTTTGGTATGTACCTGACCAGGTATATGCAGCAATTAAAGCGACCTCAAAGCTTCCTTATAAAAGAATACAAGGCATAACAAACCTGCCTTATCCAGAGTGCCTTAAAGCCCTTCCTGTCTATTCAGTCTCCTATAGATTGCTGAGGGGTGATCTATGTCTAGCTTACAAGGCATCTGCAAACCCCACACCAATGAATCACCTACATATTCGTAAGTCAATGAGTACCAGAAATACAAGGTCTAGGGATCTGAATTTTGTCTGTGACTTAAACAGAACGTCCTGAAGAGACTGTCCCTGCTATAGAACAGGCTTCCCATCCATGTGAAGCTGAGCTCATTTATTACCCAGTTTAAGCGCAACCTAGACATGTGGATGGGGGACATAAAATTTACATCAGGCGTGGCTCTCAGTGTCCTGTTTGGATGCAGGACATCATTATTCTTTCAGGAAAACTTGGTCAGGCTTAGAAAGGCTCCACAGGTTGTTAGTCTAGTCATAATCTATGAGTCTATTAATGTATGTTGTACATCACATTTTGCCCCAAAATGAACTTTGTTGAATACATTAATAATACATGTATGACAGCACATGAGCATATCTCACAAACGTGCAACATTCACATCAATTATGAAGAGAACTGTTGAAAATTTACATTTCACATGCACCAGCTGTATAATGTCCTGCAACAATTGTTCTTGTCCACCACAGATAGGTCACTACCTCCATTGCACAGACTTGGGCAGAGACAAGCTGTTGAAGGCTAATCCTATTAAGTTTTGACAAATAAGAGCAAATGACAATAACTATATCATAACTTTGATTACTTAATGTGTTTTGTGCTAAATGGCTTTCATCATTCAGGGGACAATCATGCCCCCAGGTTAACAAACCAAAGAAATCAAACAAACTATCTTTCTTAGAAACAAAACATGGAAATTATGGCTGAAAGATAGAACAAAACATAATGAACTCCACTACAAATAACTCCGTAACAAATCAAAAAAGCTAGTGACACAGGATAAAAAGGATTATTTTTTTCTCTAAACTATCTACCTCATATAGCAATCCTAAAAAGTTCTGGAACTCTGTTTCCACTCTACTCAACCCATGCACCATGCGAAATCCATCCCCTGCTCCAGAAAAGACTCCACAACAAATTTCCCTTGACTTCAACACCCATTTCATCTCTACCATTCAAAAGCTACTCAAAGACTGCCCACCTGACCCAAACTCAAGTCACCCACTACCTATTGAAGACACCCCATTCCCTGTAGATAATACTAATACTCCATCAGCCCACTCATTTACAGTCCAACCTGTACCCACCTCTCTGATGTTGAAACACTTAAAGCAACTCAAACCTTGCGCACTTTCTGCAGATAATCTTCCCTCAGAATACCTGCAACAGCAGTTACTGCAATATCATATCCAGTTATCACTCTCATAAATCTCTCTCTCTCTCTCTGAATCCTATGTTCCCCATCTATGGAAAAAATCCATTATTACCCCACTACACAAAGGTGGAATCTTCCATGACCTTTCTAACTATTGCCCTATCTCTATACTCTCTTCACTATCAAAAATTCTAGAAAAATGTGTTCACACACAACTACTTAAACACCTCTCTGACAATGACCTTGTATCCCCTACTCAACATGGGTTCTGTCCAGGCCATAGCACTACCACTGCCCTACTCTCCTTCTCTGACACCATTAACAAAGCCATAGGTGCAGGTCACCCTACCTCTGTAATCTTACTAGACCTATATAAGGCTTTCAACACAGTCTTACATACTAAGCTACTAACTCAACTATCAAAATTAGGTTGCTCCCTAAAATCCCTCAACTGGTTTACCTCTTACCTACAAAATAGGGAACAATCAGTAAGGTGGCTTAACGTACAATCCAGTTATCAGCTAATAACATAGGGGTATCACAAAGATCCATTTTAGGTCCACTACTGTTTAATATCTTTATCAATGATCGTCACAAAGCCCCCACATCCAAAACCTTATCCAATATGCCAATGATTCTATGCTAATATCCACCTCCAATGATTCCCAGATCTCCTCACAGTTACACAACAGGCTTTTACTTCTATTGGATCATGGCTTATTAATGCACAACTTATGTTAAACCCCCAAAAACTAAACTTATACTTTTCTCTATAAAATCATCTGACATTGACTTCAAAATCCATGCTAAAGACAGTACAGAAATAGAATTAGTGAATACAGGCAAACTGCTAGGAATTACAATAGACAACAAACTCACTTATGAACCATATATCCTTAATGCAATAAAGAAAACACATTTCAAATTAGGCAAACTATATTGCCACAAGCTTTACCTGGATAAATACACCAAAACAAAAATTGCCAGTATGTTACTCATCCCTTCCCTTCAATATGGTACTGCCATTTTTACTAATCTGCACTCAACCCTTAGTAACAATCTACAATCCTGCTACTATAAAATAGCCAAATTCGCCTCCAGAAAACTGTACCATCCTCATCATTGCCAAGATATCACTGAGCTGAAATGGCTAGAGTTTTCTCACCATCTCCAATGCACCCAACTAACCTTAGCCCACAAACTAATCTGAAAATCTAATGACTACCCAGCACTCATCTCAATCCTACAAACATACATTCCTGCAAGAACACTAAGGTCCTCTTGTAAATTAATGCTAACTGTAACAAAATCCAACAAAAGAGCTGGAAAATGACCATACTCCCATACCATTGCCAAACTATGGAACAACCTTCCATCTCAAATAACCCAAATTGACCACCCAAATACCTTTAAGGTAGCTCTAAAATCACACTATCTAAATAATCCATCCTGCTCCTGCCACATAAACAAACCTCCTTAAGCTGCACATTTACCAAATACCAGAATGGAGCAACTTGTTATAACCAGTCTTACAATAATTACTGTATATCTAATATACATTTTATTTCACTCTCACCACACATTACTATTTTGTTTCAAATTCCATACTTTTTCTATGTATGTAACTTTTCTACCCATATTTAATGATTCCTAATGCACATTAATGTAAACCCTATGAAAAGTTAAATTTTACTATGTTTTTGCCTATTATAGCTGTAAAATTTGTTGAATGTGATTGGCTAAGTTTCTGGTGTCATTCTATGGGGATCCAGTATCTGTCTGCCTAGGATGACATAATTGACAGACCTCGATGCTTTGCCAGAGATGGCCTGCATCTGTCCAGGTACTGGCCAAGGCTCTTGCCACCCCTATAGTGCCTTTTTTAGGTGGTGTTCCAAAGACCAAATTACCACCTTAGCAGCTACAAACAAATGCAATCTGAGGGTCATGCTGCTCAATGCTAGAAGTCTAAATCTCAAAATGCACTCACTCAAAGCACTCCATAAAATGGAGAACATCGACATTTGTGCTGTAACAGAGACCTGGTTCAAGGCAGCAGAAAGCACCCCTGCACTACCAGGCTATAACTCATTCCACACCTTTTGGCCCCAGAACTTGGACCGAAGCTCCAAAGGTGGTGGTGTTTCCATATTCATAAAGGATGCACACACCTCCAGACTGGTAGCCCAACATAATGCATCAGAGATACTTCAGGTGCAGCTAACATTGGGTAAGACAGTGATTCAGGTCATAGCCTGCTATAGGTCCCCAGCCATGTCCCAAGACTCACACTTCACATTCCGAAGCACCCTATAGAATATTAGGGTCCAACCTAACACTCTCTTACTAGGCGACTTCAACTACCCCTCCATTAACTGGGAGAGCTACTCATGTACCGATACACTTGCCCAACGTTTCCTGGAGTTCATTAATTCCAATGCCCGGGATCAGCTCATTCTTACCCCCACTGGAGGTAACAACATCCTTGACCTGGTCATTACTAACATGGGCAACCATTGCTCTACACCAATAGTCAGTTCCTCCCTGGTTAGATCTGACCACAAACTAATCACCTTGGAAATCCACATCCTGCTCCCCCCCCCTCCCGCAAAGGTAACCACCATGAAAAACTTCTCCAAAGCTAATATTAGGCTCCTAAAAACAGAGGTGGCTAACTTCACGGCACCCATGAAAATGGAGAATAGTTGTATGACCACCGAATCATACACCAATGAACTGTATGAACACGTACACAAATGCATGGATCTCACCATACCCAATAGAGCCAAGATGCTCTTCTCCAAAAAAAGGAAGCCAATCTGGTGGTCCCCTGCCATAAACAAACTCTACAACAGAAGAAGGAAACTGATGTGAAATAAGGTGAAGTCCCAAGACTGTAAAAACTCCCTTATCAGCCTCAACAAAAAGTTGAGATACCTCATCAAATCCTCTAAAGCTAGCTATGAAAACAGAATTGCAACAGATAGTAAAGACAACCACAATGCCTCCTATAGTTATGTAAAGAACCTCTATGGCAATACTCAGATTTGCTCTGAGCTACTGCACAATGGTACCTCCTATACCGGGCCAACAGATATTGCCAGTATACTGGCCAACAGATTCAGTGCTAACTTTACCCCTCCCCCCCCCAAAGGACCAATCATAATTAGATTGCCAGGCACCCAGTATTATTGCTGCACAGGTAAAAACAGTACTGTCCAAGCCCAAGAATACAGCTTCTATGGGACCTGACAATATCCCTATCTGTGTTCTACATGAACTACAGAGTGAACTGGCACCTCACCTGTGTGCCCTGTTCAATCACAGCCTCACCTCAGGCTTTGTCCCTACCGAATGGCACACTGCTATAGCCATCCCTCTCTACAAAGGAGGAGCGACTACAGACCCTGGCAACTATCGCCCCATTAGCCTGATGAGCCTGATGCAAAGCTATGGAATGTATCATCATGGATGTAATAAACAAGGATATAGGGAATCTCCAAACTCTGGATCCCACACAGTTTGGTTTTGTGAAGGGTAGATCATGCCTGCTCAACTTGGTCAACTTCTTTGAGTCAGTCACCAGAGCTGTGGATGAAGGCAAGGTGGTTTGTACAGCCTACCTTGATCTGGTCAAGGCTTTTGATACCATTCCCCACTCAGGAATCATAGAAAAACTCACTAAGCTAGGCATCAACCCAAATATCACTAGGTGGGTTGCAAACTGGCTCATAGATAGAACCCACAGTGTGAAAGTAGCTGACTCCAAGTCAGACTGTTGACTAGTCATGAGTGAAGTCCCACAGGGTTTGGTCCTGGGTCCTCTCCTGTTTGGTATCTACTTCTCTGAAGTCCAGGCCAACACAAAGGGACTCTGGCTGACAACGTTTGCAGACGATTGCAAGTTGGGAGCTATTATTAACTCCCCAAGTGATGTTGACATGCTACAGAATGGCCTCACTAAGACCAACGACTGGTGTCAGAACCATGGCCTTAAGCTCAATGCCAAAAAATGTGTCATTATCCCCTTTGGGAAAAACCCAGTCCCCATGAAATACCACATTGATGGCAGTCCACTGAACACAGAAGGCATTATAAGAGATCTGTGAACACAGGTTGACAGTGACCTCTCTTTTGATCACTACATTGCCACTGTGGTCAGAAAGTACTTCTATGTGGCTTATCTCATTACTAAGGGTTTTGTATCCAGGAAGAAAGAGGTCATTGTCTCACTCTACTCTTCCTGCATTAGGCCAATCATCAAGTACAATGCCTCATTTGGCATGTACCTCACTAGACACCTGCAACAACTGGAGAGGCCGCAAAAGTACCTCACAAAGAGGACCCTAGGCCTTAAACACTTGCCCTATATGGACAGACACAAAAATCTCCAACTATTCTCTGTCTCATATTGCCTACTTAGAGGTGATTTCTGCTTGACTTACAAAGCCATGTCTGACCCAGCTCTGTTAGAAATGCTACAGCTAAAGAAATCATAATTCCTCCACACCACATGCTCCAGAGACCTCAAACTCATTACCACAATTAACAGAGCATGCTGTAGGGACAGGTTCATAACCCAGAGACTGCCCATGCTATGGAATATACTTCACATACATGTCAAGCAGAGCACCTCGCTGACCCTCTTCAAGAGAAATCTTGATGAGTGGATGGGAAATAGAATATTCACCCTGGGGATAACTCCAGTGGCTCTACTTGACAGAGGCACTAGGAACTAAGATCGGTTGCACTATGCCAGGATAATCCTATGGCTAGGCTTGTAAAGGCCCCAGGGCCATTAGCCTAGTACACATCTATGAACCTATGAACTTATGTATGTTAAACATTGTAAACTTTGTAATGCATGTAGAGCTTTTCTCTTTGAGCCTCCACTGAAAATGGGTCCCTGACCCAGTGGACTTTCCCAGTCAACAAATGTTAATAAATAAATAAATAAATAAAATAACTATTAATAATAAATAATAGTTAATAAATTAACTATTTACTTCTTCTGAATATTTGTCCGAAATTCTGTACACAGTCATTATGTACAATACAGTGTATTTTGAAATATCTGCTATTACTATTTTATTGTAACCTACTACCTGGTTACTTACTGTCTGCATTTATTTTTATT
>NC_056741.1:26790415-26797915 GCF_019279795.1 Protopterus annectens
ATTAATTTCTTGAGTACAAACCATTAAGAGAATCCAAGGGGTCTATATTATATTATAGTTCTGAGGAAGTTTGCATATTTCAGCAAACGAAAAGTGCTTCAATAAACAGTTTTACTAGTTTTGCTGGTTTGTGCTTTTGACATGCTTCAGTGACCGTATTTTACTTGTTGGTCTATATTATATCATCGAATGCTTAAAAAAGTGAACGAAGAATAATTGAACCCATGTAAGTGAAAGCTTACAATCTTGAAAGCTCAGAATGCTGTTCCAAAAAAAAAAAAAAAAAAATTTAAATAATACATAAAGTGGGGGGCTTTGCCCCCTCACCCCCAATGTGGGGAACTGTGCCCCCACCTCCCTACTTAAATATACCAACTCTGAGATCACACTACAATGCCGAAAACAGCAAAGAAATGGAAGCAGCCAAGCAAATTCTTTGCCTGGGAAAGAATTTGCTTAAAAGCCGCTTCGTTATTTTGCCTTTTCGTTGTTTTAAGTTCGACCAAGACGCATTCGATATAATACGTCTTTGGTCTTCTAATAGGAACTCAACCCAAGTAATACAGGTCATTGCAATAAAGCAGTCATTATATATCTATCTATATCTATATAAATATAAATATAAATATATATATATATATATATATATATATATATATATATATATATATATATATATATATATATATATATATATATATATATATCTATAGTGCAGGGGCCAAACTTGCACTGCTCTCATATATGCTGACTGTCCACATGTTTAAGGCATGTTATAGTGTTCCTTGTTCAATTCTATTTGTTTGTATCACATCACTGAGTGATAAAGTCACTACATGATAACACTCATCGGGTCTATATTATATGATAAGAGACTTTTCTTTGAAGATATAGTCATCGACCCCTAAAGAGTGAATGGCTAAAGAATGAACGACCACATTCGTGAATTTTTTCCTTGGGAAAAATTCATGGGGCCGAACACAAAAAACACAAATTTCAAAACCCTAATCAAGTGGGGGGCTTTGCCCCACACATGCCACGATGTGGGGGCTGTCCCCCCGCACCCCTCCTAACTAAATATACCAACTCCGAGATCACTCTACGTTGGGGAAAAGGGCAATTCCCAATAATGGCCAAATGAATTTTTTCCAGAGGAAAAAATTTGCAGACATGGCCATTCGCGCTTTAGAGCATTCAGTCTTTAGGGGTCGATGATTATATGTTCGAAGAAAAGTCTCTTTGAACATATAATATAGACCCACACACATCAACTTGTCAAAAATCATATACTTCAGAAGAGGCATGTAAATGTTAAAGGTGCAATCGTCCCATTTTTTAAGTGTATAGGAGCAACTGTTTTAAATTGCACCTAGTGCTATATAATTGTCACCACAGAAATCCTTGCGTTGACCAGATGATTTGTAGTCATTGCTGGAATGATCTGAGCATGGATGGCATGAATGTGAACCACATAAAGGACCAAGAAGGCTACTGCTGTTGGAATGGCGTACATATCCACTATTTAACAGGTCACAAATTAATGACAGATGATAATTTTATACCTGATACTAAATTCAAACACCTGCAAATCTACATCAATAGTCTCGAGACATGATTGTTAGCTGATCTCACAGCAAAGGAAGGAAAATGTTATGAGGTAAACCTTGAGTATTTGAAGAGACACTGAAAATTGTATAAAGCAGAGAGCAGCAGAGCTCGTCCAGCAGACATCAGTGGCTATAAATATGTCAGGAGATTGGCAGGTTGTCTACGTGTCGATTTCTAGAATTTTTTATACATACTTCTGAGGTAGGAGTGTGTTATTTTTAGACCATTGTAATTATGGATGTTAATGGTGGGAAGTCATCTACCCCAGGGAACTTCCTCATCGACAACACACCTTTAAGAGTTTACGCAGTTGTTCAGGATTTGAGAACTTATGTGGATAGTAACCTAACTTTTGACCAACATAAGCCTATTGTTGTATGAAAGTCCTTCTATATTGCCCAGCTTATAAATAAAGGGATTGTGTCCAGATCTAAGTATATCATTTTTCTGACATAGGATCAGGAATACGCAGCCCTCATTTGGCCAGCCATTTAACATAATGCCCCCTTTGGCATGCATCTGTCCAGACACATGCAACAACTGGAATGCCCATGGAGATACCTTACTTAAAGGATACAAGTCCTAAACAAAATGTCCTACATGGACCAATTCAAAGAACTGTCACGATACTTGGTGTCACTCGTCTAGTCAGGATGTAATAGACGAGTCTTTGTGGGTTCTGTACAAGCAGATTTATTATGTACAAACACATCACAATTGAGGCTTAATAACTTTAACTTAGATAAACTTATGTGCAAACTAGCTATTACATTCAAACACGAAGAAATCTGCTCGATTTATCATAGCTGAACTTCTGGAAAGAATGCTTTCTGAATAATTGGGCTCTGATGGTTCTGTTGTTCATAGCTTTAGGTTTCAATAAACTGGAACTAATAGGCAGTCTTGTTCTGGTTTGCCTGGATAGAAGTCTCTGATCAGGCGAGCCAATTATATTGTTATAGAGTATGTTTCTAAGATTAAGTAAATTCAAAAAGACATCGGTATTATCATGCTTTGTCCTTTCAAGTAACTGCTTTGCACTCTGTACTGCACGTTCAGCTAGTCCATTTGACTGTGGATATTCAGGACTGCTAGTAACATGTACTAAGTCCCCTTCTTTTGTAAATTTTTGAAACAACTGACTAGTAAATTGAGTACCATTGTCAGAAATAACTTTCTGTGGACTACTATGGATGGTTAGCAATCACAGTAGTGGACATTAGATTAGGTAGTAAATGAATTTCAAACCAGTTTGAATAAGAGTCTACCAATACTAAGTAATGCCGATTGTTCCACTCGAATATATCAGTGGCTACTGTTGATCAAGGTAGTTCAGGAACCTGACTTAGCTGAAGTGGTTCTCTGCAAATGCGGCTTAGTACTATTGCATACTGAACAAGAAGAAAGTACTTTATCAATGTCTTTTACTAGAGAAGGCCCAAACACTAGTTTTCTCACCCTTCTTTTTGTAGATTCAGAACCTGGGTGACCACAATGCAAAATCTGGATATATTCATGTTGTAAGGAAGCAGGAACAACAGTTTTATGACCTTTGAAAATAATACCATCTTCCATCAACATTTCTTCTCTGTAAGGAAAATAAGTTTGCACTTCAGGTGGTACACTAGATTGCTTTGACAGCCATCCACATTAATATAGTGGTTGAGCTTTTGCAAAATTGGATCAGTCTTTGTATGATCTCTCAGCTCATCAAGTCTTGTGGTAGAAGAATTATGCACTTCCATTATGTCAAAGTCAAAATTCTCTGTGTCAAGCTGTTCCATCTGGGCAATCTGGGTAAGGTGTCAGCCAGATAAAGAAGTTTGCCTTTTGTATAGACCATTTTGGATTTGTACTTTTGCAATTCGGCATCATTCTTTGAAATCTCGCTGGAGCTGAATGTACAGGCTTCTTTAGAATAGTAACTAGAGGCTGGTGATTAGTTTCAATCTGAATAGCTCAACCATAGATATAATCATGAAACTTTGAACATGCAAATACTATTGCCAAAAGTTCTCTCTCAATTTGAGCATATTGCATTTCAATTTGGGTAACTGTTCTAGATGCATAGGCTACTGGTCTGCCTCCCTGAAAAATAACTGCACCAAGACCAAATTTTGAAGCATCACAAGAAAGAGTGACTGGTTTATTGACATCATAGTATCTTAATGTGGGTGGGGTGGCAATTTTTTGCTTAAGGTCTTCAGTTGCTTTTAGCTGCTGTTCCAAACAAGACCATGTAATATTTTTTCACATCAGGTCTCTTAAAGTTGTTGTCAGCTCAGTGAAGTCTGGTATAAACTTGCCTAAATAGTTGACCATGACAACAAAATGCTGTAGAGCTTGAAGGTTATCTGGTGCTGACATCTCAAGAATAGCTGCTTACTTGGATGGGTCTGTTCTCAAGCCAGTGCTGGTAAATAAATGACCTACACTGTATGTAACTTCTGGTAGTCTGAATTTACAGTTCAGAGGATTGAGCTTTAAGTTCACTTCACGTGCTCTGTCTAGAACTCTCTTAAGGTTTCTGTCATGCTATTCTTCACCATTGCCTCTAACCAACAAATCATCTACTATTATGACACAAGGATAACCTGAAAAAATTGCTCCATTGTACACTGGAAGACTTCACTTGCAGAATTTATTCCAAATGGCATCCTTAGGAATATATATCTGTCAAATGAGGTACTGAAAGTAGGCAGGAATAAAGAATTGTGATCAAGCTTCACTTGCCAAAATGAACTTTTTGCAACCAAGACAGAAAAAACAGTGGCATTTGGTATTAGAGCTGCGACCTCTTTGATTGTATGCATTGGATGATGTGGTCTCTTCAATGCTTTGTTCAAATCTCTTGGGTTAATATATATTCTGATATCATCCGAGCCTTTTTTGTGGGCTGCTACCATGGGCGACACCCATTCAGTTGGTTCTGTAACTGGACAAATTACACCTTGTTGCACCATTTTATCCAACTGAGCTTTGACTTTATCTTGCATAGCTATTGGAACATTTCCTTCTGGTCTGACTACTGCAGTGATCTCTGGGTCTAACTTCATAGAATATAAAACTGGAAGTTTGCCCACCTTGTCATCAAAAACATAAGCATACTCTGAAAAAATGGCTTCAGAAAAAGTTGGAACTATGATATGTGCTTATATGATGAACATCTTTGGTAAAAAAAGCAGATTCATTCTCAAACTGTCTCTGAGACCCAATAATGGCTGCACAGGTCTTCGAACTACATAGAATAACAAGCTGTAACAGTTCCTAACCACATAACATGAAAGCACTTCTGAGCCTTCCGTTTGAATTTCTTCACCTTCATAAGCAACAAGTTTCGCACTATTAGCCACACTGAGTTGTTCATTAGTTCTCACCTTAGCAAATGTGTCTGCTGTACTTTAAACCAGTGTCTATTTTGAGCTCGCTGGATTTACCATTGATTTGGGCAGTACAAAACACTTTGTTCTTTTTTCCAACAAATTTACTGCATCAACTTTTTCACCAATTACTGATACACCATCTGCATAGAAAGTAGACTGCAGTTCTACTTGATCAATTTGGTTTTCTGAGTGACCCTTCTTTATAACTGTGTGAGGTTCACTTGATTTGCAAAATTTTTGAAAATGGTTCCATTTTTTAGACTTGTATCATTGCTGAACAAATGCTAAGGATTTCTCTCTTTTAGACTCATGATTGGCACCACAATTGCGACAGTTAACAATAAAGCTGGATTTGGGTTTTGCTGATTCAAGCTTGTAGTGCACTGAGCATGCTCCTTTCTTAGAACTTGCTGGAAAACTACGTGGTTTCACCTTGAGAACCAGCAGGGGCTATGGCTGCCATATGCTTAGGTCTGCTTCTGTTTGCCATGTGTTACATGCTGTCTACGCATGCTGTCTACATTTGCTCTGGAGCCTGCTGAAACCATGCTCTTATCACTTGCAAGCATACTTGTGTGCCTTTTTGTAACTTCATTGATTTGACAAATCTCTATAGCTTTTCTCAATGTTAAATCACTGTCACAAAGCAAAAGCTTTCTCACAGCAGCACTATTAATGCCACACACAAGCCTGCCCTTTATTAACTCCTCTTTTTAAGTCGCCAAACCGACACATTTTAGCTTTGTTTCACAGGTCAGTAATATAAGCTGCAAAAGTTTCCTCTGGTTTCTGATCTCTTGTAGAAAACAAATGTCTCTCTAATGTAATATTTGTCTGGGGGTTACACATTTCTCTGAATTTGCACTTCAAACACTTGGGGTCTTCCCTTGATTCAGCCTGTGCAACAATATGATGATTTTCACCTTCTCCCTCATATACTGCTGGTGCATACACAAATGAATGCTCTCTTTCAATGGCCTCTGACCCAGCTAAGTTTAGCAAAATGAATGCCCTGGTGCATGCATCTTTGTCAGAATAAGCTGCTTGTAGAAAAATATCGTACTCTTGCTCAAATATTTTGTAATGCTCTGCAATATCCTGATCAAATACAAGTGGTGAGGGCTTTTGAAATCCATCTTCCATATTAACACATGCCAGTGAAGGGTTTTGCAAGTATGCATGAACACACGCACACATACACACATGCCAGAAATTTATGCTGGTGTTTGTAGCTTTGCTCCAATAGCACAACAAGCATCTGAATAACTAATAACTAACTAATAATGAATGCTTTAAAAATGCCCATTTTGCAATCTCAAAGAAATTCCAAACCTCTTATGTGCTTTTCTGATAATTGTTTTATCAAATATTTTAATTTTAAACATTTTGTTTAATTAATAAACCTTTTGTGCCTCTTGCTTGTTTAATAATGTGGTTTGTGCCCTTGTAATGCTCCATTTTGTCTTTTTTATAAAATAAACTGTTTGTGCAAGTTTTTGTTACCTTTGGTTCTTTTCTGGCCTTTTCATGCTTGTTTCTCTTAGTTTACCTTCACTGTTATCTCTGCACCTCATAGCTCTGAATATCAGTTTCTGGAATCCCGGTTCTGACACCATGTCACTCAGCTAGTTAGGATGTAATAGAAGAGTCTTTATGGTTTCTGTTCAAGCAGCTTTATTATGTACAATTACATCATGATTGAGGCTTAATAACTTTAACTTTGATACACTTATATACAAACTAGCTATTACATTCATACATGCTCACTCTCTGGCTGCATTCTCAAAATGGCACTGAATCTAGCACATGCTTACTATTTATATACATGTTCAGTCCTTGAAATGCTTCTTAAAGATACAGCACACATACTCTGTTCTATACTTGGTGTCTTACAGATTGCTAAAAGGTGACCTGTATTTGGCATATAAGGCATCCTATGACCCAATACTGATGGATTTACTGCACATCAGCTAGTCAAATGTCATCAGGCATACACAGTGTAGGGATCTAAACCCTTTTGCAACATCAAAAGAATGATTTAGAGGGACAGGTATATCTTGCAGAGGATACCGCTGTTGAGAAAACAGACTCCCAATCCACATAAACTAAAATTCACACATGTCAATACTGAAGTGCAACTTAGATCTATGAATGGGAAACATTAAATTTACCCCAGGACTGCTCCCCTGTACTACTTTTGGACAGTGGCAGCTCCTAAATGCTTTATCCCATACATGGGTCCCTGCAAATTATCTATGGACCATGGGATGGGTAAAAGCAGTCTGTACCAAATGGGGCAGGTTATTTTGAGCATAAAAAGGGAAACTGGTTAGGCTTAAAATGGCCCACAAGGGCAGCTAGCCCACTATGTACCTATGAACCTATGAGCTTTGAACCATACAAGGTAATGCTACTACAACAGTGATCAATATGATGAACGCCATTATTAATCTCATTTCTATATAATCCATATGATCTGGAAGTTATCTCTTTTGGAGGCACTTAACCA
>NC_056741.1:26802915-26805415 GCF_019279795.1 Protopterus annectens
TTAAACAGGCTTAAACTATTTCTGGCTCCACCAAGTCTGCACTTCAATTTTTCCCTTAAGAAAGCTCTACTTTCAACAAAATCAGTCTATTCGCTTTATCATAAGCCTAGCACTTGCTCCTAAAACCTTTCTTTTAAGTGAAGCACCCTTAAACTAACGTAAGCACTACATCCACCTACAACCCATGCTAATACCCACTTCCCTTCAAAGTCCTCTCTCTGACCCAGTTACACATCATCCCCTTATACTATTCTGGCATGTCGAGTGGTATATTACTGACGTCCTCTCCAGTTCAGCTGGTTAACCTGGGAATCCTGAGACAATGTTATAATTGTCACATGTACACAGACAACCCTCTCCTCCTCCCAACAAACACAAACACATGTGAGAGATGCAACTATATAGCCAAACTGGAGGCTGAACTCTCTCACCATAGGACTAGCAAGACCAGACAGGAGGAGAAGGTAACCACACACACAACAAACCCAGTCTCACATAAACCAACCACAACTGCAAAGACATACTCGGAGGCTCTAATAAAAAACTTACCGAAACAACAGAGGCTCCCAAAGCAGACATCCAAGAAAACACCACCTCAAAACTCTGCACAAGCAACACATAGTACACAAAGTCAGTGTGCCAAACAATCACAGCCCTTAAGGTGAAACACCATGCCTGATACACTAGTAATAGGTGACTCTATAGTCAGACACACTGACGTCCCACTTACCAGGCTGAACAAAGAGAGGGTAACGGTGAGCTGCCTGTCGGGAGCTAGGATCCGCCACATAACACAAGCACTCAGGTCACTCCAAAGCAAGTACAAATATGACTCCGTCATTGTCCATGCCGGCGTGAATGACCTGAGACGTACCTCCTTGGTCTACATGAAAAGAGACATAGAGGAGCTCTCTGATTATGTAGCCCAGGCCGGTATGACCCTGACCCTGAGCAGCATCTTGCCCTCACCAAGAATGATGCCACAATACAAAGACAAGATGATCAGCTTTAATAATTGGCTCAATTACTGGTGTCATTCTAGGGGGATCCATTGACTGTCTGCTTGGGATGACATGCTGGACAAGCCACGCTGCTTCGCAAGGGATGGCTTGCACCTGTCATCACTGGGCTTCTGGATATTGGCTAAGGCTCTTGCCACCCCCATAGTGCCTTTTTTAGGCATGGCTCAAAAGACAAACCCACCACCTTAGAAAACAATAAAGGAAAAAAACTAAGGGTAATGCTGCTCAATGCCAGAAGTCTAAATCTCAAGATGCAGGCTCTCGAAGCACTCCTCAGTATGGAGAGCATCGATGTCTGTGCAGTAACTGAATCCTGGTTCAAGGCTCCTGAGAGCACCCCAGCCCTACCAGGTTATACCTCGTATCATGCATTTTGGCCCCAAAACCTGGGCTGAACCACAAAAGGAGGGGGAGTGTCCATATTCATTAATGACACCCACACCTCCAGGTTAGTGGCAACGCACGAAGCATCGGAGACCATCCATGTGCAACTAACCATAGGCAAAACTGCTATACAACTTTTAGCATGCTACAGACCACCCTCGCAATCTCAGGAACTCCATTCAGCCTTCCTGAAGACACTGGAGGATATGAATGTCTCACCAAATACCATCATATTGGGAGACTTCAACTACCCAAACATAGACTGGGTGCATTACTCAAGCCCCAACACCCTAGCCCAAAGGTTCCTGGAATTCATCAACTCAAATGCGATGGAACAACTAGTCACCTCCCCCACAAGGGGAAATAATATACTTGACCTGATCATCACAAACACGGGGACAAAATGCTCAACACCAGAAGTATACCCCTCACTAGTGAGATCAGACCATAAACTAATAACCCTAGATATTCATATCCCACCTCCACCCCCAACACAAAAGACCACAGTGAGAAACTTCTCAAAAGCTGACTTTACACTCCTTAGGACTGAAATGGTATCCTTCAAGCCCCACTGGGCCAGTGGAAACCACATCCCACACTGCTGAATCCTTCACAAATGCTTTCTACGGGCATCTCCAAGAATGCATGGATCATGCAATCCCAAATAAAACCAAGACCCTTTTCACCAAAGGCAGGCATCCTATCTGGTGGACCCCAGCCATAAACAAACTTTATAACAAGAGAAGGAAGCTACTGCAAGACAGAGCAAAATCCCATAAAGGGAAGGCATCCCTGATAAGCACTAGCAAAAATTTACGTTTGCTAATAAAATCATCAAAGGCCAACTTCGAGAGATAATCACAAGGCCTTCTTCAGTTATGTTAGAAACCTGGGCGGAAACCCTCAGATATGTGCAGAGTTAGTTCATAACGGCAAAAAATACACTGAACCCGCAGATATTGCCAACATACTGGCAGACAGGTTCAGTGCAAATTTCTCCCCTTCCTCTCCCCCAAAAGATGAAATAAATATCTCAGCTGAATGCGACCTCCCTGAAATCTCAGATATCCAGGTGAGAGCTGCCCTCAGCAAAG
>NC_056741.1:26807915-26815415 GCF_019279795.1 Protopterus annectens
CAAAATGCATGCACTAGAGGCACTCCTCAGTATGGAAAACATTGACATCTATGCAGTAACAGAAACCTGGTTTAAGCCTCCTGAGAGCACTCCAAGACTAGTAGGCTATAACTCATACCATACCTTTTGGCCACAGAACCAGGACTGAAACACAAAAGGCGGGGGTGTATCCATATTCATGAAGGATACTCACACCTCCAGGTTAGTGGTGCAGCACAATGCCTCAGAGATCATCCATGTGCAACTAACAATGGGCAAAACTGTAGTCCAAATTGTAGCTTGCTACAGATCAACCACCATGGCCCAGGACCCCCATTCCGCATTTCTGGAGACACTGGGAAATATGAAGGTCCTACCAAACACCCTAATACTGGGTGATTTCAATTACCCAAACATAAACTGGGAGAACTGCTCAAGTACTAACTCCCTTGCCCAACGCTTCCTAGAATTTATAAACTCATATGCCCTGGATCAACTGGTCAACACCTCCATCAGAGGGAACAACATATTGGACCTGGTCATCACCAACATGGGCGACCGGTGTACCACACCAGAGGTCAACCCCTCACTGGTTAGATCAGACCAAAGTCTAATCACTCTGGATATTCACATTTTGCCCCCACCCCCAATCAAGGAAACCACCATGAAAAACTTTTCAAAAGCAAACTTCACGTTACTTAAGACCGAGGTGGAAAGGTTCACAGCCCCCATGCTAAAGAACAACACTGTCCAAGCTGCTGAATTCTTTACAAAGGCACTCTATGAGCATCTGCAGGAATGCATGGATCATGCTATCCCAAGTAAAACCAAGATTCACTCCTCCAAGAAAAGGAAACAAGTCTGGTGGACCCCTAACATAAGCAAGCTATACAACAGAAGGAGGAAACTAGTACAGAAAACAGTAAAATCCCAAGAAGGAAAGACATCCCTGATCAGTATCATCAAGAAACTATGATCCCTCATTAAATCATCCAAGGCTAGTTTCGAAAGAAAAATTGCCAATGACTCCAAAAATAACCACAAAGTGTTCTTTAGCTATGTCAAGAACCTAAGTAGAAACTCTCAGATCTGCTCTGAGTTAATGCAGAAGGGCACAACATACACTGAACTGACTGATATTGCCAACATTCTGTAAGACAGGTTTAGTGCAAACTTCACCCCTCTCTGACCTCCTAACGGGCCCATAACCATACCAGAAGAATGTAGGGCCCCATCAATCACCAACACACAGGTTAAAACAGCCCTATCCAAAGGCAAAAACACAGCTTCAATGGGACCGGACGGTGTCCCAGGCTGTGTCTTACAAGAGCTCCAAAATGATCTAACCCCCTCACCTAAACACACTGTTGAAACTCAGCCTCTCTCCAGGCTACGTACCCACAGAGTAACTCACAGCAACAGTTATCTCGCTCCAAAAAGGTGGAGCCACAACAGACCCTGGGAACTATCGTCCTATAAGCCTGACTAGCCTGGTCTGCAAAGCTATGGAATGCATCATCATGGAACTCATTAACAGAGACATAGGGAACCTCCAAACCATGGACCCTACCCAGTTCAGCTTTGTTAAGAGCAGATCATGCCTTTTAAACTGGTGGATGTCTTTGAGATGGTTATCAAGGCATTAGACGAGGGAAAGGAGGTCCACACAGCCTACCTAGACCTCGCAAAAGCTTTTAACACCATTCCCCATTCTACTATTATAGACGAGCTCACCATCTTGAACATAAACCCCTATGTCACGAGATGGGTTGCCAACTGGCTCATGGACAGAACCCACATGGTGAGAGTTGCAGGCTCTACGTCCGACTCTAAACTGGTTAAAAGTGGCATCCCCCAGGGATCAGTCCTAGGACCCTTCCTGTTCGGTATATACTTCTCAGAGGTACAGGCAAGCATAGGAGGACTATGGCTGACCAAGTTCACAGACAACTGCAAACGAGGGGCCATAATTGATTCTCCGGTGGATACAGGCACCCTCGAGATGGGTCTCACTGAGATGGATACTTGGTGTCAAAATCATGGCCTCAAGCTAAATGCCACAAAGTGCATAGTCTTCCCCTTTGGAAAAAAACAAAGTACCTGCAAACAATCACATAGGTGGTAGCCTCCTAAATACAGAAAATGTAATAAAGGATCTGGGGACCAAGTAGATAGTAATCTCTCCTTTGATAATCATATTGCCAAGGTGGTTAGAAAATCCTTCTATGTGGCCCACCTAATCACAAAAGGGTTTGCATCTAGAGCAAAAGTGGTTATTGTGCCTCTCTACTCATCACTCACTAGACCCATCATAGAATACAATGCCCCATTTGGGATGTACCATACAAGACACCTGCAACAGTTGGAAAGATCACAAAAGTACCTCACCAAGAGGATTACTGGCCTCAAGCATATGCCCTATGCAGCCCGAATCAAGAAACTACAGCTGTACTCATTTGTATACCGCTTACTCAGAGGTGATCTCTGCCTGACATACAAGGCCATGTCCAACCCAGAATTGATGGACATGCTCCACCTAAAAAAAAAAAAAAAAAAAATCCTGGAGAGCCATACGCTCTAGAGATATAAACCTCACCACAACGATAAATAGGACATGCTGGAGGGATAGATTCCTGTCCCAGAGACTCCCCATGCTTTGGAACAGGAATCCAATATACATCATAGGTTCATAGGTTCATAGGTTCATACTAGGCTATCTGCCCAAGGGCATTTATAAGCCTAGCCCATAGTTATGTGGCTTTCGCCACCCCTTTAGTTTGAATAAAAACTATGCCTATCATTTTTCTGTGCCTCTGTCAAGCAGTGACACTGAAGTAATCCCTGGGGTATATCTGCGATCTCCCATCCATTGGTCAAGATTCCTCTTGAACAAGGCCAGCGAGGTGCTCTGCCTCACATGTACCGGGATTTTGTTCCACAGCATAGGGAGTCTCTGGGTGATGAATCTGTCCCTCCAGCACGTTCTATTTATAACCATGTCAAGGTTTAAGTCTCCCGCCCTTGTGGTTCTGAGGGATCTAGATTTTTTGAGGTGAAGCATATTCATCAAATCTGGGTTTGACATGGCCTTATATGTCAGGCACAGGTCACCTCTGAGCAAGCGGTATGAGACTGAATAAAGCTGGAGTTCTTTCAGTCGGGCAGCATAAGACATATTTTTGAGACCCTTTATCCTTTTGGTGAGGAACTCTTGGGGCCTTTCAAGCTGCATCAGGTGTCTGGTCAGATACATTCTGAACGGGGCATTGTACTCAATCATAGGTCTAATGAGTGATGAGTACAGGGGGACGATGACCTCCCTTGATCTAGATGTGAATCCCTTCATGATCAGGTGGGCGATATAGAAGGTTTTCCTAACTACTTTAGCAACATGAGTGTCAAACGAAAGACTACTGTCAACTTGGGTCCCCAGATCCCTGATGACTTTTTCTGTGCTCAATGGATTGTCACCTATATGGTAGCTAGGGGTAACCTTGTTTTTCCGAAGGGTATGACTATGCATTTTTGGCGTTTAACTTCAGGCCATGGCTCTGGCACCAGTTATCCGTTTCTGTGAGGCCCTTCTGGAGGATATCTGTGTCAGATGTGTTTTCGACTATGGCCCAGTTTGCAGTCATCTGCAAACTTTGTCAGCCATAACCCTCCTGTGTTTGCTTGTACTTCAGAAAAGTAGATGCCGAACAAGAGTGGACCCAGGACTGAGCCCTGTGGGACACCACTTGTGACAGGCTTTGAGTCTGACATGGCTCCAGCAACTCTGACCCTGTGGGTTCTGTCGCAGCCAGTTTGCAACCCATCTTGTGATGTATGGGTTTACATTCAAGCTGATGAGTTTTTCGATGATACCTGAGTGGGGTATTGTGTGAAGGCCTTTGCCAGGTCGAGGTAGGCTGTATGGACTGCCTTTCCTCATCAATGGCCTTGGTGACTGTCTCGAAAAAGTCAACCAAGTTTAAGAGGCAGGATCTGCCTTTGACAAAGCCAAACTGGGTTGGATCCAAAGTCTGCAAGTTCCCTATGTCTTTATTTATGAGTTCCATTATGATCCTCTCCATGGCTTTGCAGATAAGGCTTGTCAAGCTAATGGGGCGGTAATTTCCAGGGTCTGTGGAGGCACCGCCCTTATGAAGTGGGACCACAGTCGCGTGCGCCACTCCTTGGAATGTATCCTGAGGTGAGGCTAAGATTAAACAGCTGTCCTAACTGTGGGTTTAATTCCTCGTTGAGTTCATGAAGCACACAGCCGGGGACACCATCCGGTCCCATGGATGCTGTGTTTTTGCCTTAGTGAGGGCAGTTCTCACCTGGGCGTTGGAGATGTTTGGGGGCTACAATCCTCTGGAATAGATATCTCTCCTTTGGGGAGGGGAGAAGTTTGCACTGAACCTGTCAGCCAGTATGTTAGCAATGTGTGTAGGTTCAGTAATTTTCACATCATTTTGAACTAATTCTGAGCATATCTGGGAGTTTCCTCCTAGGTTTCTAACATAGCTAAAGAAGGCCTTATGATTGTCTTTAGAGTCCTTGGCGATTTTTCTCTCAAAATTTGCCTTGGATGATTTTATGAGAGCTCTTAGTTTTTTACTTATAATGATCAAAGGTGTCTTACCTTTCAAGGATTTTGCTCTATCTTGTAGTAGCTTCCTCCTTTTGTTGTAGAGCTTGTTTATGGCTGGGGTCCACCAGACTGGACGCTTGCCTTTGGTACAGAGAGTCTTAGTTTTGTTTGGGATTGCCTGATCCATGCAGTCCTGTAGGTGCTGGTAGAAGGCATTTGTAAGTGATTCAGCGGTTTGAGTAATGTTTACCACTGGCTCAGGGACCTTAAAGGAGACCACACTAGTTTTTAGAAGTGTGAAATCGGCTTTTGAGAAGTTTTTCACTGTGGTCTTTTTGTTTCAGGTGGGGCGGGATGAGGACCTCCAGCGAGATTAGTTTATGATCTGATCTCACCAGTGAGGAGTATACTTCCGGTGTTGAACATTTTGATCCCATGTTCGTGATGATGAGATCAAGTATGTTTTCACCTCTTGTGGGGATGGTGACTAGTTGTTCCATGGCATTTGAGTTTATGAACTCCAGGAATCTTTGGGTTAGAGTGTTCGGGCTTGAATAGTGTTCCCAGTCTATATTAGGGTAGTTGAAGTCACCTAGTATGATGGTGTTTGGAGATACATTTAACCCCTCCAATGTTTTCAGGAAGGCCATGTGAGGTTCCTGAGTTTGAGAGGGTGGCCTGTAACATGCTACAAATTGCAGAGCAGTCTTGCCTATGGTTAATTGCACCTGGATGGTCTCCGATGCATCGTGCGTTGCCACCAACCTTGAGGTGTGGGTGTCCTTTATGAATATGGACACCCCCTCCTTTCTTGGTGTTGTCTGGATTTTGGGGCGGGCATGATATGAGGTGAAACCTGTTAGTGCTGGGGTGCTCTCAGGAGCCTTGAACCAGGTTTCTGTCACAGCACAGACATCGATGTTCTCCATATTGAGAAGGGCCTCGAGTCGTGCATCTTGAGATTGAGACTTCTGGCATTGAGCAGCATTACCCTTAGTTTTTTCCTTTTGGTGTTCTAGGGTGGTAGGTTTAGAATTTGAGCCTTGCCTAAAAAGGCACTATGGGGTGGCAAGAGCCTTTGCCAATATCCGGAAGCCCAGGGTGACAGGTGCAAGCCGTCCCTTGCAAGCAGCGTGGCTTGTCCAGCATGTCATCCCAGGCAGACAGACATTGGATCCCCTTTGAATGACACCAGAATTTAAGCCAATTATTAAAGCTGATCATCTTATCACTGTATTGTGGCATCATTCTAGGTGAAGGTAGGATACTGCTCAAGGTCAGGGTCATACCTGCCTGGGCTACATAATCAGAGAGCTCCTCGGTCCCTTTTCATGTAGTCCAAAGTGCGTCTCAGGTCGTTGACACCAGCGTGGACAATGACTGAGTCTGTACCTGCTGTTGAGAGACCTGAGTGCTTGCGTTATGTGGCGGATTCTAGCCCGACAGGCAGCTTACTGTGACCTTCTCCTTACTCAGTCTGGTGGCGGGACGTCAGTGTGTCTGACTATGGAATCACCAATGACAAGTGTGTCTGGCATTTTGTTTGGCCTTAAGGGCTGTGACTGTTTGACACTCTGACTGTGTGGTCTATGTGTTGCATGTGTTGGGTCGTGAGGTGGTAGTTGTTTGGGTGTCTGCTTTGGTGGCCTCTGCTGTTTTGGTAAATTTTGACCAGAGCCTCGAGTATGTCTTTGTGTGAGTATGTGTATGATTTGAAGTTGTGATGGTACCATGTGTGACTGGGTATGTATTGTGTGTGGTTGCCTTCTCCTCCTGTCTGGTCTTGCCAGTCCTATGTTGAGAGAGCTCAGCCTCCAGTTTGGCCGTATAGTTGCATCTCTCGCATGTATTTGTGTTTTGTGGGAGAAGGAGAGGATTGTCTGTGTACATGAGGCAATTGTAACATTGCCTCAATATTCCCAGGTTCACCAGTTGAGCTGGAGAGGACACTAGCAACTGATCCCTCGACATACTAGAAGTAGTAGATAAAGAACTTTCAAAGGACTCGGGAAGTGGGTTTTGGGCTGGTGGGGTACTATCTATAATAAGAGTGCTTTATCAAGGTGCAAGTACTGTAGGAGTAAGTGCTAGGCTTTACAGATAGAGAATAGTCTACTTGGGAATCAAGTAGAGATGAACTTTTCAGTTATAGGATATGCTGGTTAGATCAGCAGTACAGTTTAGCGTGTTTTATAGCAGGGGCTGAAGGGAGCTAGGAATTGGCCCAAAGCGACCAATGGACTACTAGTTTCTGGCTGAAACTTCACCAAATCGGACAAAAGGCGCTCAGTGCTTCCCACTCCCACTGGTAAGCAAAGAAACTTCCCTCCTTCCTAATAAGGCAATGGATCAGTAACAGGAACTAAAAACAAAGCCCAGGGATCAGCAACTCTGAAACTGGACTACTCTAGTTCGGTAAAGTGGGAAAACAAGAGATTTTTGTTTTATTACAGAGATAAGGAAAAAACAGACAGTAAATGCTATAAATGCTGTAAATCAGCTAGCACTTTAGTGTGTAGCCTACAGAAACAATTTGCAACAATTAGTAACTTAAAGTGCAATAAACAGTGTAAAATGCAGAAATCACTTAAAGTAGCAGTAAAACAGGAAATGCAGTCGCTAGCTTAATAACAGTGGGAAAGCCACAAAAATACTTATATCTGGTAGAAAGTCACTCTTTTAGCTCTCTGCTGCTTGGATCACTCTGCAGGCCACCACGAGGATCTGTGCAGAGTTGGTACAAGCTGGAAAACACGTGTTTAGCGTGTTTTATAGCAGGGGCTGAAAGGAGCTAGAATTGGCCCAAAACGACCAATAGACTACTAGTTTCTGGCTGAAACTTCACCAATTCGGACAAAAGGCTGCTCAGTGCTTCCCACTCCCACTGGTAAGCAAAGAAACTTCCCTCCTTCCTAATAAGGCAATGGATCAGTAACAGGAAC